>NC_092048.1:143640547-143823085 GCF_003086295.3 Arachis hypogaea
TCATTGTCTTTGTTGTAAGAAAAAATAAATGAGATGGAACCCTTCATACTTGATGTTCAGAATATTCTCTAAAACCGAGATTCTTGGAACAGCTTTTTAGATAAATCGATTTTGACACATATTTTGACAAATTTTCTCTCAATTAAACGGACGTTGCTTTATCGATTTTAAGCATATTTCCAATAGTAGATCCAACACGCCAGAGAAAATGGTGGTTATATATCTCAATAGAAAAAATTGGGATCCGAATCCACGCTGATTTTTCTGACAACACTCTTAGATGTAAGAAAGAAAGGCCTCCACCTTTGAACGATAAGATAATATCTGGCAATCATCCAAAGTCTTTCAAGCAGAGTATTAGAATAATCCTTCTCATATGAAAAATGAACCAAAAAATAATCACGATCCATCTCAATAACATTTATTTTACCTTTTTTAATCTAATCTCTATTGAGACGCTACTCCATGAAACCTGATACACTCTTTTGCGAAGAATCTTGATAGTAAACACCGTTTTTCGTGTTTACACCATTTGTTGAACTCCTCCTTGAGAACTGAATAATCGGGCACAGGTCAAAAGGGTTATCCTTTTCAGAAGGGCCACCTTCTTCTACATATCACTGATCCTCCAGATTTGGACTATTTTCATCTATCGCATTTAAGGACAAAACATCATCTTTCATAGAAACTCTTGGTATTGATAGCTAAAAAGCTTTATACGTAATCTTTAATTCTTCACTAGCATTCAGGAGTTTATTATCGACCATCTCTATACTATCAACATATTAGCTTAAGTTTAAACTCGAATGATATTTAACTTTTTTAGTGTTTTGTTGCACCAGACTATCTTCTTAAAATGAAATTCTAACAAAATTTTTAAAAATATTTTTTTCAAACTTTTAGTTATGAAACTTGTATTAAATATATGTAATTTTTTAATACTTTTATTAGTAGTTCAATAATATACTTTTAAACAATATTAATTATTTAGTGAATAAAACTCTATAATCAAGTATTGATTCTCCAACATGACTGTTCGCATTCAGTTTTCGCCGCTACAACTATCTTCATACTCTCTTAGACAAATGACGTTAATGTAGCTTTTTCCTTCTTTATTTCTATATTAGCTTTTATTTTATTTCTTATAAAATTTTAAATTTCATTTTTTTCAATATGAGGATTGCTTTGCTTTCAGGAGTTGTTATGTTATTTCCGCGAATGGGTGAGACTGGAAAACGGTATCATTCACAGAGAGACCATGACGGGACAGAAGGAATCAGAAGAGACGAATGAACGATGATGCTGAAAAGGGAGACGGTGAATTGGTTGTTTATAGGATACTCTGCCCAGATGATGTTATTGGCAGTGTTATTGGTAAGAATGGAAAAGTGATTAATTCAATAAGGCAAGAAACCAGGGCAAAAATAAAGATTGTGGATCCCTTTCCCCGGTGCCAAGGATCGTGTTATAACAATCTACTGCTATGTCAAGGGCAAGGAAGATGTTGAGATTGATGATGAGTTCAATGTAAGAGCTTCTGGTGCTGCACAAGACGCACTTCTCAAGATTCATGCTGCCATACGAATTCCACTGCTGTAATTGGAGAATGGAGGAAAAAGCGAAGCTAAGGAGGAGTGTCAACTCCTTGTGCCATCAAGTCAGGCTGCAAATATCATTGGGAAGGCTGGGCTACCATTAAGAAGCTGAGGAGTAAGACGACAGCCATATCAAAGTTGTTGCTAAGGATGCGGCTGACCCGACACACTCCTTGCTATGGATTTTATAATTTTGTTTTGGTTAGTATATTCAATATCATGAAACTCTTGCCATTGAAACACAATTTACTTATGGAATTATTTCTTCTCTTAATTCTAAGATAGTGGAAAACTGGAAATAATAACTCAAGGTAGTTGTCATTTAACCATTAGTGGAATTGAATGTTGTACAAATTATTTTTGTAACTTTCATCTTACTATATGCTTGCTTCTATTCTGTGTAGATCACTGGTGAGGCAGCAGCAGTGGAAAGGGCCTATTTGCTGTTTCTTCTATTATGTACAAGTTCGGTCCCAAGGAAGACATCTCTCTTGACACATCTGTGCCAGAAGCCCCACCTAGCATTATTATTCCTTCTGAACTTCCAATTTATCCACCTGGTGGACTATATCCAGTTTCAGACCCTATTATCCCACCTAGATCCCTTCCTCAAATTTTAGGTGCTACAAACATGCGAGATGTACATGGTTATGCTGATGCAGGAAATACATGGCCTATATACTCATCCGCCCTTCCAGCCGCTCCTGGGGCTCTTCCAGCAGCTTCTGGTGTAGGTGCTTCTCGTTCTGAGGAATTAGTCATTAGAATGTTGTGTCCCTCGGACAAGATGGGCGAGTCATTGGAAAAGGAGGGAGTACAATTAAAAGTATGAGGCAAGCGATTGGTGCTCGTATTGAAGTTGATGATTCGAAGGCAAAGCACGATGAGTGTTTAATCATTATAACAACGATTGAGGTACCCATGTTGTGTCTTATTCTCCACCTTCTGTATAAAGTTGAATTGTTCATGCAAGAAAGTTTATTGTTAAACTTGGTGGAGTCCTTGGTCTACCATATATATATATATATATATTCTCTATTAATAATTGATTGCATACTTCTATTTTATGTTAAAATGGAAACTAATCACTTGGATGTGTATCTTGTAGTCACCAAGTGATCTGAAGTCTATGGCAGTTGAAGCTGTTCTATTGATGCAAGGAAGATAAACGATGAAGATGATAACACGGTTTCAATTCGGCTTCTAGTTCCATCCAAAGTAATAGGTTGTATCATTGGGAAAAGTGGTTCGATTATTAATGAAATTCGGAAGAGAACTAAAGCAGATATTCGAATTTCTAAAGGTGATAAACCAAAATGTGCAGATGTGAACGATGAACTTGTTGAGGTTTGGCTTCTTTGCTTCATTATTACTTCCTTGATGCTTAAATTTGCATATTCATTTCATATTATTCGATGTTGTTTTGAATTTAGGTGGGAGGCATAGTTGACTGTGTGAGAGATGCGCTAATCCAGATTATCTTAAGACTGAGAGAAGATGTGTTGAGAGAAAGAGACAATGGCCACAATCCCTCTGTTGGTGCTGAATCCATGTACTCTGGTGGTGCTGGACTTTCAGTGCCATCTGTCCTACCTCCAGTCCTCCTGTTGCCACACCATTGGCTTATGATCAGAGGACTGAAAGTGAAACTGCCTTGGAATGTTTTCTTCAAGCAGCCTGTATGGATATGGATCTTTGTCGGTATGTCTCATTTTTTCTTGCCAATGCTCATGTTGCATGGAGGGGACAGGAGTATTATGAGGATAATTCCTTAGAGATGTTCCTTTTATATAACTCAGTAAACCCCTCTCCCTGGGTTTGCATGGAGCATCTTTGTAGTCCAAACTCCAAACCTTCAAAGTGTTAATATACTGCATTTGTCTTTGTTTTCTGCCTTCTTTTGCTTACATATCACGTATCTCACTTTTTTTTTCAGTTTCCAATTATTTGTCACTGATCTTGTCTTGTTTGATTCTATGTAATAGATGGCAGAGAATGCCTATGGATCGATGCCCCCGTACCCAGCAAGCTGTATGGAGGTTGGTATATATTGTTATAAATTATATGAATTCTTTACTTATGATTTAGTGTGTCTGGATTAGAGTTTGCTAAGTTGATTCTGGGGTACTTGATTTGGTTATACACTTATACGCAGGTTTAGAGTGATGTGATTTATGTTTGGAAACCTTTATCTGAAAAATGCTTATTTTGGCCAATGGGCTTAAACATTTTCAAGCCAAAGTGAAAGCAACTCTATTGCACTTCCACTTATACTTATTCTCTTTCCGCCTTTTTTGTAACATTATATTAAATTTGTTGATGTTTCTTGTTATTGGACTTATGCTTCTGTATTTTTATTCTGTACAGTCTGCCTCCTCCATCAACTTTGGATATGTTGATTCCTGCTAGTGCTGTTAGTAAGGTTTTGGGTAAAGGAGGGGCAAATATAGCCAATATCAGGAAGGTTTGTTCATTCACACTTTATATAGAAAGTATATTTATCTGAGAATATTGTGTTTTATTGTTGGCTTTCGAAGCTAACTGTGAAATTTGCTTTGCTTAATGTCTTGTTTGGCCCCAGATTTCAGGAGCAATGATAGAAATCTGTGACTCCAAGTCTGCCTGGGGTGATCGTATTGCCGTAATATCTGGCACACCTGAACAGAAGTGCGCAGCTGAAAACTTGATCCAGGCTTTCATAATGGCCACCTGAATTATTGAGTTTCTTTCTCGGGGTTTTCGAAGGTGAAAAGTTTAATTATTGAAGCATGTCTTTGTCCTGTCCATAGTTTCATTAGGTTGGTCCTGTAGAGAGAATATTCTCTGGTTCTTCATCTGGATTCAAGTTCTTCCATAACAGCAGCTTGCAAGATTGTGCCGGAGGATCCATTCATGGTTTTTATATGTAGGAACGATAGCTCCTCCTTTTTTCTTAAGCTACTCTCATTACTATGTTTCTCTTAGAAATCTAGGATCTCCATGTCCGTTTGGTACTGTCGTTTGCTAGCATGGAGTCATCGCTATTTCCTCAAATTAATTTCAGAGGAACCATAAAGAGGTGGTGATGTTTATGTGGTTCACCCTGTCTCTCCCCCGCTAATAGAAAAGTATCTTCCCCAATGATGCAAATGAGACTGAGTCTCTATCACACTCATTTGTTATCGTTGCTTGTGCTAGTTGGTTGAAAGCTCTCAAGTTGCCTCATGAATTTGAAGGATTTCAGAAAATTCTGCATCATTTTCTTCCCCGTTAATCAAATTCCTTATCCTGTAATCCTGCCATCCATGGTTATGAAGGCATTTTTCAACTATATATGACCATCTCCTTATTATAACATCAAATGCGCTAAATTATATACCTAGGAAACGATAGCCGCCCAATTCTTTTTAACAATAGATATATGTTGAAACAAGATAAGGTAAAATACCAAGGTCATATGGGTCCATATGTCTTAAAAAGTAGAAGAAAGAAAAGGATCATCTGTCTGCATTGTTATTGACTTCGGTTGGATGAGTGTTCCTTCATCTCCTCGCCTTATCCAATGTAGCACTACTCAATACTCATAATTATGAATCAAAATTATTTGTAAGTTCCTGTGTATGCTTTTCACTTGTTATGGCTTGTGCCACTCGCAAGGGAGTAGTTGTTTGCTGCTACCTTTTCCGTTAGCAAGACCACTGAATCTCCTCATGCCCTTTGAGTGTGGCATTGCGATGGCTTTGCCCTGGTTTCAAGGTCCATTGGCTTTGGAATAAAGTCTTCTCGCATAATGCAGCTTCGTCTGATTCTCAAAAAATGAATATGGATTATAAGCAATTGATTTCTGGTATCCTGTATAATTAGTGATCCAGCCGAATAAAAAGTTTGTAGGCAATAGTTGTGTTTTTATTCAACTATTGCTGTCTGACCAATATGACTATTCATAGGATGCAGCAAGATTAAAATTTAAATCATCATAGTTCCAGCAACATTTCCTTATTCTATTGAAAAACATTATCTAATCCAGATGTTGTAGCATCAGCACGCTCATAACTATCTCATCTCTTCTCTCTTTAAGCGTAATGAATCTCCTTTCTTTCTATTATATGCTATATCGCCTGGTACTTGTCAGGGATGATTTTCGTGTTTTGCCTTCCCAGGAATTTGGGAATCAGAAATATTCTCCATTTCCCGTTAGTCTTGTATAGCATTACTCACTTTCACTTATCTCTGCATAATTGCTCTCTAAATATTTCTAGTTATTTAAAAGGATATTCTGCTATACACATGGATTAAAATCTCACTTAGTTAAGTTTTCTAACAGTTTAGCCCCCCCCTGTGTGTGTGTGTGTGTGTATGCATTAACGTCCATTCTTCCGAGACAAGCTTTGATTATGGCGTCATCATTCTCATCACTGTAGGTGTAGTTTAGGTTTCGGGTCCTTGGTAATTTGATAAGGTCATGCAGGTGAATTGAGGTTAAAATTGCACTTGTTACGTACTATTTGTACATCAATGTGTGTATGATATGATTTGTAGTTATATCATATATTCATATGTAACAAAGTATTAGTGGTTTGGTTTGGTTTGAGCCCTCCCAATTGTAATAAACTTTTGCAGTGATAAGGCCACTAATGTTGGTTCCCCCAAAAGATTATGATTTCAACTTGAACGTCATTATTCAGTTATTTACTTATTTGTACTTATCTTGGGGGGGATGGAGTGTAGACCCCACTATAGTTTTAGCTTATCACCATCGCATATGATATGATTTATTCGTACACGCAATGTGATGCGGAATGGGACTGTATAATTTGTCCTTTCATAATTGCATATAATAATATTTATTTTAGCAAAAAGAGAAATCGCTCAACACAATCGCTCCCAAGTCCCAACTCGCCGTTTTCCCCCTGGTGCTCTTCACATTTCAAAACCATGAAAATATTTCAGCTTTATATCCAGCCAATATCAGCCTGGGTCCAGAACAAGTTATGCTATTTATATTGTTAAATATTCTAAAATTTTATATTCATATTTTTCTGACATACAAGGTGGAAAAGTGGGCTCATTTGTTTACATATGAGTGAATTTAACGTGAAATACGAAAATATTTGATGATTTTAATATTTTAGTAGCATAAAATATTATTGTTTTATAAAAATAAGTTTTTTTTAATTATAAAAAGATAAAATATTAATATTTTTTAAAGTTTTATAATAGTATATAACATATAATTTGGATGATTTCTGGAAAATTCACTCCAAATAGCCTAATATTGAAAAAAGAAGGTTGAAAAAAGTGTTGTTGAATGACTTGAATAATAGAGAAATAAAACCACCCTTCACCTAATTCTTTTATCTTGTATGTTTCTACCAATTTATTGAAAAGATATTATCAGAATAAAGGGATATTATTATTTTTTAAATAATATTATATTTTTTAAATTAGAAAAACAGAATCTCATCCATTTTCCTTTTTCATAAAAAAAGAAAACAAAGTGTATTGCAACATATAAGAGTTTTCTTTTTCTCAATCACTAGCGTTTGGATATTATTTATTAGTATAAACTCAAAATAATCATAAAATCTAATACAAGTGATAATTATGATATAACTAATTCTATATTCGTTATTATAAATTTATAATACATATTTAAATAATAAAAAGATGAATTAATACCCAGTATAATAAACTACTCTCATTTATCAAACATAAGCATGAAATTATATGACATTCATAAGAATTAAACTCATAAAACGAACAAGTAACAAGAATGTCGGGTTAGTTAAGGTAGGTTTAACAGTTTTTTTCGCGTGAGAAAAAAACTATAGCTTTTTCTTTTTGATATTGGATTAACAATAGTATTTTTTTAAATTATAGACTGTTATGGTATTTTTTTTAAATATGAGACGATTTAATTTAGAGAGTAGAAATCTGACCGTCTAAATTTTAGGAGGTACAAAAATTGAACCATTTGATTTTTGTATTTAAACCCTCTGATTTACGTTTAAAAAATAAAAAAATTTAAAGTATACAAATAAGGGGTATAATTTGTGAACTGTAAATCTCAAAAAAAAAAATTACAACAAAAAATAAACCCTCCAACTTTATATTAAAAAAAATTTTAAAAATCTCATACAAAGTAATCGGAGGGTCCAATTATTTATTTCCATACCCAAAAAAATACATACAAAGCCAACATAGTCGAATTACACAATGACTTCATCCATAATAAAAAAATTTTAGCCAAAAATTATTCTATTAAAAAAATTATTTTTATTTAAAATTTGATTTTATTGCTCACAATATCTTTTATATATTAGTAAATTTAAATTAAATTATTTAGTTTTAAATAACTTTTAAATAAGTTAAATTCTCTTCTTTTATAATTTCATCCTTGATAAAAGCTACTGTTGTTAAACACTCAGTTATAAATAAAAAGTATTTTTGATATTTTAAATGTTAAGTATGATTATTGTAAAAATCAATTTAAAAATCAGTTTTCTTTTAATCATTTATAAATAAATAAATATGAAAATTAAAATTCTTAAATGAATTATTAATTCATTTTTGTTTGTTACAACTTGCAAAAGCATGAAAAAGAACGGTGTAATAATTCTTGCAATTCCAGTGTCAGAAAAAATAAAAAAATAAAAACCCTTTATAAGACGAGTGAGTGACAGAGACAGTTGCCAAAATCCTAAGTAAAGGTTTTGGTGTTAGCTTATTGAATCTTCCATGGCTGCGAGGAGACCAGTCCAGTGTTTGCTGCAAAGGGTTTGCGGCGGAAGCAGACGATTCGGTGTTGCTCTTCAGGGCCATGCTTCTTCTTCCTCTTCTCAGCAACTCATTGATAAGGAATATCAGTACAGTGCCCACAAGTAACCTCCTCTCCCAAACACTATTCTTTTCTTTATGTGTTTCTCTTTGATCCTCAATTCTACTCAGAAAATGAAAAAGGGATTAATTGCGAGTAATAATACCTCTTTGTCTGCTGAGCAGTCTATCACTTCAGTAGAGACTATGAATTTATTTCAAATACATTCGAGTGTCATTTGATCTGAGTTTATCACTATTGAGCATTTTATTTTTATTTTTACAAAGAGAAGGATGATGGGATTTGCTTTGGTTTTGAGACTCCTTTTTTTTTATTTATTTATATTAATTGTTAACGAGTTTAACTTAACTAATTATTTTAGGTTGATAATTGAAATGATCTTTTCTGATTCAAATGCAGTTACCATCCAATTCCCATTGTGTTTTCTCAAGCAAAGGGAGCTGCTGTGTGGGATCCAGAGGGAAACAAATATCTTGATTTCTTATCTGCTTATTCTGCTGTTAATCAGGTAACATGCTTGTCTCATGGTTATTCCCTAAGCTATAGATCTCAAATTTTGATTCATTGAGTTATAGAAGTTAATTTCTAATTATTGAAGCGCCTGTCTTTTCCTTAGGGACATTGCCATCCTAAAATTCTGAAAGCCTTAACAGAGCAGGCAGAAAAGCTGACCCTGAGCTCTCGAGCCTTTTACAATGATCGGTTTCCACCATTTGCTGAGCATTTGACAAGTATGCTTGGTTATGATATGGTTCTTCCCATGAATACTGGTGCTGAAGGAGTGGAAACAGCTCTGAAATTAGCAAGAAAGTGGGGTTATGAAAAGAAAAGAATTCCCAAAGATGAGGTATAACAATGAGATCATCTTAACAGTAGTCATATCTTAATGTTTTACATTTTCCAAGGTTATGGGGTTGAAGTGAATGTTTGCTTAGTGTGGGACTGTGTTCTAGTACACAATGAATATCTCATGACATCCTAAGCTGAAATCCACAATACTTTATGACTTTATTTTCCTCCCCCAACCCCTTTTCTCTGTGGATATTAATAGTATTTGCAAAACTAAAGGGAGAAACGCTTTAGTTATGGCCTGAAGAATCTGTTTTGACATATGTTCTCAATAAATATTTTGGAAACTAAATGCATGTAAGATGTACTGGTACTCCTCTTCTACAAAGATAAAATGAAGTCTACTCTTCAAAATATAGCATCTTCTTTTCTGTTTATGAGATGCAGATTTGAATTTTCCTGGTGTTTGTCTATTTATGTTCACGGATACTTGTGGCAGGCTATTATTGTGTCATGTTGTGGCTGCTTCCATGGCCGTACACTAGCTGTTATATCTATGAGTTGTGACAATGAAGCTACCCGGGGTTTTGGTCCTTTATTGCCTGGCCATCTTAAAGTTGATTTTGGTGATGTAGAAGCCCTTGAAAGAATTTTTAAAGGTTCTTAGTGCCCCCATACTTTGCTTTACATTTTCATCACTATATTTTAGTTTAAATTGACTGATCTTTGATTTTTTTTTTTCTCTGAAAAAATTCAGAAAAAGGAGAACACATAGCTGGCTTTCTTTTGGAACCCATCCAGGGTGAAGCTGGGGTATGATCTTTTGAGAACACTTAATCTGCTTGGCAACACTCACCTTGTTGGTTGAATTGAAAATTGAGATGCTAAAGAAGTTGCTATATACATTATACCCTGATGTTATAATTTGATGGTGTTATTTCCGGTCTCACCGTTTGATTGTTTTATATTATGTTTACATAGAGTGGGAAATCCTTGTTGCTTCTTCAAATTCTTTGGCTAAGAAAAAGATAAAAGTGTGCTTATAGATTTCATTTTGGTCAAGAGCGATGACATTCGGTTGAATATTCACATTTTTATTATGTTCTGATTTCTGAAAGTACATATCTCAGTTGCATCTTTTGATATGTTTTTATTATTTATTTGAAGGTAATCATTCCTCCGGATGGCTATTTGAAAGCTGTTAGAGATCTTTGCAGCAGATATAATGTGCTGATGATTGCAGACGAAATACAAACTGGGTTAGCAAGAACAGGGAAGATGCTGGCTTGTGACTGGGAAGAAGTTCGCCCAGATGTTGTGGTTAGAAATTAGAAATCAGCTTAACCTTGTGAATTGTATATCTTTTTATTCTTTCCCAGCACTATGAGTTGAACCTTATTCTGTCTTTCTACTCAGATACTAGGGAAAGCATTGGGTGGAGGAGTTTTTCCTGTGAGTGCAGTTCTTGCAGACAAGGATGTAATGCTTTGTATAAAACCAGGAGAGCATGGAAGGTTTGATTTTATAATACAAATGCTTTTTATAAATGGTCCTTATTATGATTCCTTTATTTACATTTTCTTGCCGATAGTTGTGAATGTTGTCTGAAGTTTTATTGAAATGAAAGCAAATTTGTTTATTTAAACAAGGGAAGAATGCTGAACTTGTTTGTATATTATTGATTACAGTACCTTTGGCGGGAATCCATTGGCCAGTGCAGTTGCAATTGCGGCACTAAATGTGATCAAAGAGGAGAGGCTTGTCGAAAGGTATTTCAATTATAATCTTGTAGTTGTTAGTTGTTCCTTTATTTTATCTTGCATATGCTATTAACAGATCTGAGCAACTGGGAAAGGAGCTCGGCCGTGAGCTGCACAAGATTCAGCAACAATACCCGAAGTATGTGAAGGAGGTTCGCGGACGAGGATTGTTCGGCGCGGTGGAGCTTAACAGCAAGAGCTTGTCCCCTGTATCAGCCTATGATTTGTGCGAAAAGCTGAAGGATAGAGGAGTTCTTGCAAAGCCGACACACGATACAATTATCCGCTTTACGCCTCCACTTTGCATCAGGTAAGCAAATGCAGTACGGTTTGAACAAATGGCTTTCTAAAAGATTTGACATAAAATGATAAAAGTAAATGTTTTGCAGTTGGGATGAGATACAACAAGGTTCTAAGGCCCTGGCTGATGTCTTGGAAATTGATTTACCCAAGCTTCAAAAGACGAAGCCAAAACATGATGCTTCTCAAGTTGCCTCCCATTCCCGTGCATGCGATCGTTGCGGTCGACTCTTGTACGGTTGAATCATTAGAGCACCCTTTTATATTTGTAATATCCTCACACTATTCAATAATCGAGATTAGTTTCTTGACAACAATGCCATAATTTATTAGTTTTGTGATATTGTTGAAAAATCACAAATATAAAACAGTGTATCGCCGTTTCAGTTATACTCTAATATGTTATGTTGTCTGTCCTGTGAGTTGCAAATCTCAGAACAAGATATTCTCTTCTAGGGAGGATAATCTGGTTGCTATATCTTTTTCATTTTAAAATAATTGCAGGAGATAGCAAAAGAATAACTCCAGTCAACAAGTTTCTTAAAACACACAATGATGTTACACACATAGACCAATTTATATATATATTATATCCGAATACTGAATGTAATTGAATGACTTCAAAATGATCCAACACAAGAAACCCCAACACATGATGATGCCAACATTGTATCATCATCAATTCATCATCATCCATTTTGGTGAAGCCAGGCTCTGAGCCACGCAC
Source organism: Arachis hypogaea (assembly GCF_003086295.3). NCBI lineage: Eukaryota > Viridiplantae > Streptophyta > Magnoliopsida > Fabales > Fabaceae > Arachis > Arachis hypogaea. Next base: position 143,652,536 of record NC_092048.1, read on the forward strand.
GCCTTGCTCCTCGTACTCGACCTTCCGAGTCCTACATTAAAGAAACAAAATACGTTAAATACTGATAATTATGTAATAGCATGGGCACTTCCAAGATGCTTAGGCCCGCCTGCAATTGCTGTAGAAAATTTGGAAGAGAAAATAGTCAAAATAGTCAATTTGGTCTAATCCAAGCTACGGGTGCAGTGTGACACTAGTGTCTACAGAAAATGTAGTCAAATGAGAAGATTGTCTTGAAAATCTGCATTACATGCACACCTCTTGTAACGATTTCAGAACTTCAAAACAAGTTCTCAAATTACATTGTGTTATGCAGCAAATGGATAATATATGTGTTGAAAAATCTTCAAAAGACCAGAAATTTGCCATTTAGATTAGTACCCTCTGGCTAGTATTCTGATAATGTAAAACAAAAATCACAGTCATAAATGTTCAACAAAATATTGCTTAAGGACCTGGTAAAGCAAAGTTTTGCTTTCACATAATCACATTAGTCATTTTCACATATAACACCTTCAAGAAGAGAATAATAAGCAAAACTTTTTTTTCTTTCTAACCAATAAACAAATTAAAAAGAACAAAGAAATATCACCACCATGTCCTAAAAAATATCAGAAATTGGAGACGAATGAAGATTAATTGTCAACCAGATAGAGTGACAGATAAAATCAAACATGCATAAGAGGATTGCCAAGAACTAGAAATCACAGCTAAATAACAAGGCATTTGCCATCTGCACATGGGTCTACAAACAAAACTTGTGAATATAATATCTCCAAACTGAAGCCCTACAAACATAGATTGGTAGATAAAGTAAGACTTTCACAACAAAAAAAATAAAATTATAAAGCCACGGGCAATCTTTTCTTTCCTCCTTTTCCATTAGGCTATGTTTTAGAATGCTTAGCATATGATGAAGATCAGTGCTATCCAATAAGCTACAAGTCTATACATAGTTATGTACCACGTCAAGAGGACTCCTTTTTCTCTAATACAATGAAGATCTAGTGTTTCTAGCTTTGAGCTTATCATTTCACTTTACTTAACTAGTCTCTCAGACTATTTGCAACCTCTATGAAGAACTAAACATACACTTATGTAAGCTGCCGGCTAATATTACTTCCATAAAAATAGGCTTGTGAATTGAGAAAAACACTACATAAGACTAAATGTTAAACATTTGATTGTATTTAACAAAATTATTCTTACATTCTTTTTCATGGTTAATAATGATCTTGCTACTTGGGAAGAAAAATAAGAGCCTATTTTGTTTCGAGTTTGTGTTTTCTATTTTACAAGTTTTGCAAAGTAAAAAGTGAATAAAGAAAAAGTAAGTTTTGGGAAAAACAAATATTATTTTAATCAATTTCTTAAAATGAGAAATAGAAATATTGAGAACTAAAACCAATTAAAGTCTTTAAAAAGAAAATGTGAACTGCATAGAGGCTTAAAATTCTACTTACTTTTTTATTTAGTATTACTTATATAATGTATGTCTACAACAACGTTCATAGTTCCGGACTTTAACATTTAGTATTACTTAGTAAGCCTTTTTGCCTTCTAAAAGAGCCAAGTTGCCAATATAATTTAATTACTTTACTTACTTTTTATTCTTGTTGGAGATACTAATAAATTTAGAACCTTGATACTGCCAAAAAAAAAAAAACCCTTTCCAGTAACACTACTTCCAATCCTGCCTTCTCAAGATATCCAAGTTATTAATTTGTTAAACACCTTACCAATGCCAATTTGGACCGTATAAGGAACGATAATCTTCTGTTCTTCTTGAAATATTGCACAGACATTATTCATTGCTACCTTGTACATTTTATTCAAGACTTGTCGTTAATAATCAATAAATCATATTATATGTTCCCTAGTATGGTCTCCAATGTGCCTGTCATAGCCTGATAAAGTTTAAGTATATTGTGAACATGAACTCTACTATTAATGCACAGTCCAATTTTAAAGAATAGGAATAATTTATCAATCAAGCTATTCGTTAAAATGACCTTATTTCTCCCCAATGTTAACCATTCTATAGGAAATTAGAATATATTATAATAGCATAATAATAACCCCAGGACCTTTTTAATTAATATATACTGAGATATTAAATTATCTCTTAGATACTTTAGTCAATAATTGATACATAAATACACTGTTTAAAGGTTGATAAATCTTAACATGACTCAATAACTACATAGATACAACAATGATAACAACCATGTCTTATTCTAATATTCTATTAGCTAGGTTTCGTCGCTTAACTCCATTACCTTCCGCATATTTAATATTAGTATTAAGTTCATATATAAAATAGAAAACCTACCTAATCCTAAATTAATAAATAAATAAAGCATTAGCATTCAAATTAAATATAAAAAAATATATAGTTTTAAAATGTTAATTCTTGGAAATTAAATAACTAAACTTACTAGACAAAAATGCAAATTAATTTATATTTTTTTAAAGCCTACCTACATTGACAAGCTAAGGTAGCCAGCAATTCAACGACTTGATGCGAATCTTATAAAAGTTCCATTCAGAAAATATAACACACTTTCTTTATATAATAATGAAGAAAAAAAGAAAGAAAGAAAGAAAGAAGAATAATTAAGCTAATGAATGTCTTTCCTTTTTTTTCCCCAAAAGTAAAATGTGGTAACAAAAAATCAAGTACCACATATTTGTATATAAATTCATGTACTTTTTTAATTCATTTTGAATATATGTTTTATATTACAAAATATATTTTATATCAGTAACGAATTTAGTTGTATTTTTTTTTTCCTTGAAACAATGGCGAGTAAACTAGATTGGAGGAGCGGTAAGATTGTGTAAAATTTAGAGGCAACGTGCATGGAACTTAGAAGAGATGAATGAAATAGAGATTGAGGGTGGGAGCATTGAATGATTGGAAAATAAATTAGTAGTAAGATTAGCATATAGCCCCCAGTGGATGAGTAACACATGGGTTTGTTGATGTGAATGAAAAGAAAAGCTTACCAAGAAAATGCTACCATGCTAGTGAGAGGGAGACAACCAGCCGATTCACATTCACACCATCCCATGCCATCATCATAGTAATTTACTAATTACTTTATCGTTACCGAGAAACTCACAATCACACCTATTTTTCAAATTTCTTGTGCATTCTTCTATGAAATACTATATTTCCATTTACACGTCATAAAAAGACAACCCTGCTTTTTGTTTCATATATTTAATTTTTAATTAAATGACATGTTGTTCTACTACTACTAGGTAACAAGCTAGGTTTAGCATTGAAAGAAATGGTCAACAGATCAAACAAGAAAAATGAGAGTGCATCCCCGCCCAATGCATCAAATGAGAGAGAAAGAAAAGCAAAATATAAAAGATTACCAGGGTAGTGGCCGGAAGGTCATGAGTTCTTGGATTTGCCCTTGTGGTCGGAATGGCGGGTTCCATCGCCGTAGTAGAGGTGCAAGCGGCCATCAAATGCGGGTGATGAGAACTGATGGTGTTGGTGGTTGTCGATGGCAGGAGGCGGAGCAGCGGTGGGTGCGGCAGCTCCAATGAAGAAAGGAACAGTGGATCCGTCCATAGGCAGCGAGAACCTCTGGAGGTGAGGCAAGAAATGTGACGGAGAATTGGACTGAAGGGTCCCCCTATTGTTGTTGTAAGCAGCAAGGCCAGAGGCAGAAGCAGCAGATACAGAAGCCGGAGAAATCGTGAAGTTGAGGTTGTAATCAGTGTCGCCAGCACTGTGATGATGGTTATGGGAGTGAGAGGATGTAACCACAGCTGGCATGAACTGATCAGGGATGAAGGAGTAGTGGTGCTGCTGCTGCTGCTGCTGCTGATCATTATTAAAGGATATGGCCTCAGCTAGGGTATGGATCTGGTGTTGGTGTTGGTGGGTTCTTGAAGATGAAGAGGGGCCTACGAGAACCTGGTTGAAGTAATCCATGGGTGCTGAGCCCCATTGCTGCTGCTGCTGCTGCTGTTGTTGTTGCCTTGCCGCTTTGTGGAAGAGAGCAGCAGCAGGCTCATCAGAAGTAGGACTAGTTGTTGTTGGAACCGCAGTGGTGATGCCACCTGTGAGTAGCTCAGTAAACGAAGGAGAAATTGGGTTCATGTTGTGATGCTGCTGCTGCTGATGTTGCTGATGATGAACAAGGCTATTCTGATGCTGATTATTGTTATTGTTGTTGCACTTGTCTTTCTTCTTCTCCTTGGCCGCTCTCTCCCTTGCCCTCTCCCTCGCTTTCACGCGGATATCCGACCGAGACAGGGACAACCCGGACCCCTTGCTCGTCTCTGAGGTGCTGCTGCAAGCCGACTTCGAAAGTGACATATTCTGGCTGTTCTGCTTCTGCTTCTGCTGCTCCTCTATCTCTATGTCCGCATCGTCGGCGCCTGCACCGCCCCTCTTCTCGTCGCTCGGTTGCTTCGGGGTTTCAGGGAAGGTGGTGTTCAAGGATGGAAGCTCGGCAATGGCGTCTTGAGCAGACTTGATGAGCCACTCCACGGCCTTGCTGGGCTGGTCATAGCCCAATCGGTCTTGGAGGTCGTAAAACTGAATGGCGGTGGTGACGGAGAGCCTGACCCTTCTGTCTCTGAGGCCCTTAGAGGTCATTACCTTGCTATGGCGATCTTTGCCGCCGGAAGCTCTAGAAACCCTTATGATCCTGGAGGAATGGTGCCAGGCTGCTCCTATCTTGGCGTTGTTGGTGGGGTCGGTCCTGCCATTAGCGAGCCTGGGGAACTTACACGCCTGTGGTTGGATCTCATCCTCCTCCTCCATGCCACAACAATCATACCTTTGCAAAAGAAACAAATCCTCCTAATTAATTTTCTGCTTCAGAGCTGGAGAGAGAAACAAAAAGCCTGGGCTTGCATTGATGACCATAATTCAGACACACTGCTTTTCTCTCTCTCCTCTGATAACATAAAAAAGCCTTCTTTTTACGCTCTCATATATCACCCTCCAAGTCAGAGACGCCTTCAAGTTTTAAACCCAAACCCACACCACTCAAAGTAATTATTATTATTACCACTATTTACTACATGCACATCAAAACTAAACCTACATGTGAAAACATATATGGCCCGGCCCCTACAGTGTTATCTATTCTGTCTAATGTGTACCTTCAATCTAACTCTTTCTGCTTTGTTTTTAAGCGTCTTCGATCTCAGCCACACCCCTCCTTTTACCTTCTCCTTCTCCCTGTGTACTTGTAGCTTTCTCTTCTTTCTCCCTAACACATACACATTATGCAAATTGTTAGTTAGGGCTTAGTAGTAGCTAGCTGCTTTGCAAAAAGTATTGATTGTCACTGTTCATTAATTAATAAAAGCGCTATCCATGAAATGCTGATAATAATATGATTAAAAAAAAGAGGGGTTCGAGAGTGTCATTACTTTGAACAATGTTGGGTGGGCTTTCGTGACAGGTGTTAAGCTCTCAACCAAGGAACAAAAAGAAACAAGATAAACCCGCTATCTTGATCGATGCTTTTCAGTTTCACAATTCAAGCGCTTTCCTTTCCTCCCACAGCTCACAGATCTGTCTACCTGAGCTTCCATTATTGCGTCAAAAACCAAAAAACAGATATTAAATACCAAAACTTGAAAATCTTCACCTCATTACAACTACCAACAACACACTTTTCAGATCAGTACCAACATTTTGCCAGAAACCATATTCAAATAGAATATCAGAGAGAGATCAAAGTGTTTAGTTGGTAAGAAGAGATGGACTAGGAGGGGGAGAAAGAAACAGAGAGAGACTTTGATTGGTGCATGCCAGATTTCATGAATTGTTAAATTTTACAAATGCCAAAAAGTTTAAAAGAAAAGAATTGATTTTTCCTTCTTTTTCCTTTTGTAACCTTAAAACCTAGGACAAGATCGAGTGACAAGACGAGAAATAATCCACTACCATAGCATGGTACAACATATATCTTGTGTAGTATGAAGTGAATTGGGAGTTTGTTGTGCACTTAATTTTGTGTCTCTGAAACTGCACATCTAAAGAAGAGAATGCTGGTGGGTGAGAAATGGAAAGAAAGTGGAAGAAAATATCCGGGTATATGGGAATTGCGTAGTTTGTAGAGAGAGAAAGAAAGAGATAGATATTTTATGTAAGAGAAAACACTATACCTCGTTTAACAAAAACAAGAGTAACAAAGATGAAGTAGTTGTTTGTTCAAAGAGCTTGAAGAAGAAGAAGGAGAAGGGTGGTTGTAGTTGTGGGTGAAGGTGAAGGTGATGTTCCCCATTCGAACAATGACCGGGCTTATCAGGAAAGGCCAGACACAACGCTATGCTTCCACAGTTTATTATGCTATGCACTCAATCCTTCACATTTCTCCCTGCTTTCTCCTTTATTTACACTATTACCCACTCTCATTCATTTTATTAATAATATCTTCTCTATATAGTATGCCATCTTATGCTTTTCCTTTTTTTTCTTTCTCCATTCCTGCCCATCAAATTTAATTCAAACGTACGATCCAACAGGAAACCCCCTCAGTTTTATTTCACTTCCTCCCTTCTCAATACGACACTCAATTTTGTTCAAATACAAATACATACACGTATATGCTTATGCTTTCGCTTTCGCTATACCTTTTTTTTACCACCTGGTTATCACAAAACCCAAACTGATGAAACAAAATTCACAGCAAATTAAATTCATCGGCTTAGGAGTTGTATATATTCCATTCATCGTTATTTTTAGTTCACCTTTTCTTCTCCCGTTACCTTTTTTTTTTTATTACGGTCTGATTTATTTCTTCATTTTCCCCCCATTTTCTTAAAACAAAATTCAGCCTTTGACAACACGCGATTGGGCTTCTTTTTAAGTGGGGTGGGGGGCCTTTTTCTTGTTTCCAAGTACTTTCCATAATTTTTTCTCCTTTGGGATATGATAAATATTGCATGTTCATCTTTATTCTTTAATTAGTTATTATCTATAAAAAGTTTTAACAAAATAATTATAATAAATATTTTTAAATATTATATCTTAAATTTTTTTTCTGGTATATTAAAATTTTAAAATTATATCTCTTAAAACTAGAATATTTAAATTTAAATTTAAACTTAATAAAATAAAAATAATAAACTAAAATTAAATCCTAACTGAATTAAAATTAAAATATTACTATCAAAATCAAAATTTCTCGGTTCTAAGTGTAGTATATAATTATTTTACAAGAATAATAAACAATATTATTTTTGGATAATATGTATTAAAAAATTATTTAATGAGCAATTTTATAATCTTAGACATATTAAAAAATTATTTATGTTAAAAAATATGTAAACACAAGTTTAAACAAATTCTAAATGTGTACTAAAAATATTTTATGAATTATCTTATGTGTTATGAACATATATATAAAATGATAAAAAATATACAAACAAAATAATCACTTCGGTTTAAAATATTAATGTAATATTGAATATCATCTCCTACTCATGTCTAGATAGTATACGTTCTTTGTGAAACTAAAGAATAAAAAAAATAGGTTGCAAATATATACTAAAAAGAAAAATTCATTCGTAAAGTAGATGACCTTATAAAAAAATGGGCTCATTTTTCCTCGTATTATTAATGGCTTATATTTTGAATCTAAATAATAATAATAAATGAAAAGAAAAAAAATTAAATAAATTTTGATTTTATTTTACCGTAATTAAGAAAAAAAAAAGAACTGAATACTAAAGCAGAAAACCAAAGAAAAAATAATAGCACGGGTAGGGATTGATCCAAAAATATTATTATGAGGGCCAATGACATATATAATATTAAAAAATTATGTAAAAAATTTATATAATGTAAGATGTATTACAAAAATATATCGATAGAGAATATATTTTAAAGTGCAAAAAATAGGTGTATACTTTTTACTAATGAAATAGTCGATTCTTGGCATTATAAAATTCATCGGTAATAGAATCTGTGTCAAATTTTTCAGCAATTTTTTTTAAATATAATTAAAAGACAATTAACAAAAAATTCATCTTTTGTTTTATTTCTAAGTCATTCTTCACAATATTCATAGCTAAAAAAGATATTTCAGTTGTAGTAGTTGAAACAGAGAGAATTAATACCAAATGAATAAAAAAAATGATCACAAGAAAAAAAAGAATATACTTTGTGAAATTTAAAAAATTTTATTTAATTAAAAAATATTAATAATAATATCTTTTTCATATTTTTTAATGTTGTTACTTACTTTTTAGATATTAAAAATCATTAATATTTAGGTTGGACTAAATTATTATTTATAGGATAAAGTATACTTTTTGTTCCTAAAGTTTGACAAAAGTTTCAAAAATACCCCTAAATTTTATTTTATTTTAATTTTGTCCCAAAAATTTTCAATTTGCATCAAATATATCCTCAACGGCTAAATTTTTAAAAAAATTAAGACCAATCTAACAAGAATGCATGAAAATTATGTTTGATTTGCTTGTGTTGAGGGGTTGTTCTTATGAAATTGTTATTGAATCAATTTTAAATTTTTTGAAAAATTAGCCGTCAGAGAGATATTTTTTATGCAAATCAAAAATTTTTAGGACAAATTTAAAATAAAATAAAACTTAGGGGTATTTTTTAAACTTTTGTTAAATTTCAGGAACAAAAAATATACTTTACTCTTATTTATACTAAACTAAATATTAAATAAATTTTTTAAATAATTAAATCATACTTAATAACTTACTACTATTAATTTTTTTAAAAAAAGTTGGGACGATACCTCCACTCACCTCATATGTCCGTCCCTGAGCACAGGGATGATGATCGGTACATGCACTTTTTGTTTTTGATATTAAGATAGCAATGATGTTTTTTGAGATGTAGACTGGTGGGATATTATTTTTAAATGTAAAATTGTTTAATTAAAAAAATAGAAATTGGACGTCTAATTTATAAGAGATACAGAAATTGGATTATCCAATTTGTGAGAGATACAGAAATTAAATGGTTAGATTTATGAGAGGTACAAAAATCGGATTAAGAGATTTCTGTTAAAAAAATTAAAAAATTTGAGGTACAAAAATTGAATCTTCTAAGTTATGTGCCTTCCATATTTTTAAAAAAATACTAAAAATTATAATATTAAGGCATATCACTATTTTTACTTTTCTATAAGAAAAACCTCGGTACATTGAAAAAGAGAAAATAAAATATATAAAAACAATAACTGTTTTATGTTTGAAGAGAAAATTAGAGAGATTTTAATCGATAAAAATTAAATTAAATCTGATTAATAATATTTATGTCTAAAAAATATTATTCAATTAAAAAATAATTAAATAATATTATTAAACTAAAAACTGAATAAAATATGAATTTTAAAAGATAAATAACATTTTTCATACACAAAAATAATTATAATCATAGTAATTAGAATCTTAATTTAAATCTTAAATTTTTTTTATATTACAATTTTAAATAAGTTAGTTGATTTTATAAAATTTATACTAAATCTGACTATTTTACTATTTAAATCTTGTTAAGATTTTATGTTTATGTATTTAATTTTTTTTTATTTTACATAAAATCTCGATTTTTTCTATCTTGCCATTAATTATTTATCGCTAGGGTTTTCTCTATATTTCGTTAAAATTAAACATCTTATATCACGTCTAACCCCAATAAGAATGAAAATTGAAGAGCTTATAATGTTAAAACCGATAGTTCCGCATTTTCATGAAATGGGCTAATTTGCACAAGAAACCCGGGGTCAAAATCGTATTTAAAGTTAAAGATAAACAAGATAAGCCGTGGTTGACAAATTGTTTAGGTACAAGGTTATATAGAAAGAGCGAAGCCTATGGTCTCCTAATACTTTTCGCCCAAATATAAGTTGCCTATTGACCATTGTATTAGAGAGTCCAAAAATATCACAATTTAATTCTATTTGTCTTCTCTACTTCTCTTTTAATTTGATGTATATTTCACGTGATATAAATTATTCATATGCGTGATTATTTTCAGTATGAGGTCCCGTAGACATTTTATGTTTAGGGTTTAGGCTTATTATTAAATAAAACTCTCGTGTTAAATATTTATGGTCCCCCATATATAGTATCTCAAAAAGGTCCATTGCTTTTGTGTATTTGCGGCTCTCCGTATACATATATATGTTATTACTACATCGATATATATGTGGACAAATAAATATAATCATGCCAATTTCACAACCATCAATATCGATCTCACCTTAACTATCATCTAAACTCATGATGGTACATACATAATAATTATTTTATGTATATCCTACAATCCTACACCATATAATGTCCTTTAGCAAATAGGCTAGGTTGCCACTTGGAAGCACCCAAATTGCTTATTTATATCAAATTGGTATTCCTATGATCCAGTTTTGACCATATATAAAGCTTTAATGTCTTGGCCACAATTCACAACAATTTTGCAGGTACTATATAATACTAGGTCTTTTGAACAAATTGCATGACACTGAAAGTTTCTCACTATTGCATATGATGTTTTTAATTCATTTATTACTTCCAGCTACATGGACAAATTCATCATTAGTACTATATGAGCTACATTATCCAGCAAATTAATCAACAACTTGGTTTCTTATTTACAACAAATTAATAGAGTAAAAGCTAAGGGACCCACCTTAATGGCCTGCGTCCATCAGAAAATTGACACGACGAACTTAGGTGAATATTATTATTGTAGGTAAATACAATATGTAGCTGATTTTGCCTGACATAAAGCCACTGAGTTTATTTATTATTTATTTTCTTTTCGATAATTAAGTACGTGCAAATGATCAACACCAAACAAAGAGAAGGACCGATCACAACAAGTCAACAAAAAGACAAGCATATAATCAGTTAGGGGTGAAAATGGCGATCAAGTTGTCAACTTGATCTGCAACAAGCAAAATAGAATGTGAATAGAGTTTTCGTGCACATTAGATAGGATAGGATGTGGATTGAGCTTTAATTCTATTTTATCAATTTCATTATATATTTATATAAAAATATATTTTAAATAGATGTTGAATCAAAAAATTTTTACAAAATACAAATTATTTTTAGAAACTAAAAAAAATTATTAATTAATAATTTATTATATTTTTTATATAAAAATCAGTTTTATTTTAAATTATCATTAAATTATATAATAATATTATATTTTTTTTATAACCTACCGATCAAGTCAAACACTTACAAATTAAAAATGAATAGAATTAAAATTGAGATATTCTCAATTTACAGATAAAATTAAAATTAAGGTTGAATCTAAAATCTTATCCTATCCTATTCATTCCACCTCTGTAAATCGTAGCCAAAAAAATAATAGCCAACTAACATATACATCTAGCTTCTTATTGAAAAGATATTTCTCTAAAGTAGTTTGCATTGTCTTCGGACGAGTCAAACGATTCCTTCAATAAATTTAATTAATTATAATATAATACCAGCAACAAGTAATGAATAAAACTAATATAAACAAAAACCCAAAAAAAAAGGAAAACTTTGTTTGAATCATACTGATTATCTTGTCCCTTTTTTTAGAGTGTGCTAGCTATGTAAACTATTACCGAATAAATTTTAGGGCATGACCTAACCTACATACTACCGCTGAAATTAATGAGAAGAATTAAGTTCCTTTTTATGTAATGTCTTGGGATAGCCCTAACCCAGCACCAGATTCTGTTCCTGATGATGATGATGATGGTTGTGAAAGAGAATATAATCCAATTTGGTCCATCTTTATATGTATATGTATCCCCTATACAAGACCAAGAAAATCATGGCTTCAAATCAATACCAGCTAAAGAAGGCAGTACTGTGTCATTAATATATAGAACAACTTTGCAGTATAATTAAGTCTGACCTTTAATTGAGTGTCTCACCAGTTATATTTTCTGTTTCTACGTTTTAAAAATAATGGAACAATAAAATTTCAGGAAAATTTGCAAATAAAACTCTTAATAATCCATATGATTTGAATGAATGATCACAGAGACGAGCATTGAATGAATGAGCGAAATTATATCCCCTATATAGAAGCATTTATTAATAGAGTTGGTAGCAATTTAAGCCTAATTAGAGCATTAATTAGATGGCACTACTTTTGCTTGAATGAGTAAAGTCTCAAATAAATGTAAACACAACTTCTCACACGTTGAACATTTAATTACCGCGTACTTTGGATATTCAGCCTTTAATATTTGTTGGCTAAAAGCTGTTCTAAGATGAGCCTGGCCTCTTGTTTTTACTTGCTACATAAAAAGCTTGTTAGGTATGGCAGATTTCATTTGGTGTACGATACTAATGTCTTATCTCAGATATTAATACAAGTGTAAATGTATGTATAATAATACATGTTACGTGGTACCAGTTGAATTGTTTCAATCTTCAACATTAGCCCCCACAACAAAAATTAAATTATTGTCCTTTATACATTATATTCCTGCGTATAGGTGTATATACATATACATATACATACATGTTTTTTTCTATAGTACAATAATACAATAATACCGAAAGCAACAAATTACCCAGAAAGAAAAGAAAAGTTTTGTATATATCTGAAAACATATTATTGATACTTTACAGTAATACCTTAGCTTGTAACATATATTTTGCATATATAATATGTGGAATGCATATGGTAGGGTTAGAATTGTAGTTAAATTGATGAAAAGGATAGCAATATATATAGCCATAAATCCATAATGCTGAGACTATAGTGTATGTGTTGTAAAGCATCTTCCCCACCACCACCCAAATGTCAAGCTCTCAACTAACTAAGCATTACACTTACCAAAAGAAAAGCAAACAAAAACACTATGATATATATTTAGTATTTATTTAATTTGAATTAAGCAAAGATTTGAGAGGATTTATGGATGAATGAATTAATTAAGAAAAGATTCCGTACAAGAAGGCATGATGTGGACATAGTTAGCAATTTGATGCAGCAGAAAGGCAGTATGATCCCTTTGCTGGCAACCAGAATGGCAATTGGAGAGTGACCAACCCCTTTGGACACTTGCCAATCGCTATCTTCAATTTTTCTACTAAATAAATTAATAACCATCTTTTCGGCCTACTAACTAGGATTAGGATTAACCAAGAAATTAACACTGCAGTCAAAGTGAAACATCGATCAAATAATACGACTAATAATAATACAAAACCTTATCTTCAACTCTTTGTTAATATGAAATTGCACATGCCACCCACATGAATCATTTACCATCACATCTGTCTCCAATTTTCCATTGTTTTTTTCACCAAAAGATACATGACATATAATTGGTGGCACTGATTTTCTTCTCCCTCCCTTTTTAGGATGGCAAGTGGTAACTCATATTCGCACTTTGCCCATATTGGAAAGAAGAGAGGCCGTGTGTGTGTGTGTTTTTTTTTCTCTTTTTTCTTAAAAAAATATATATACATCAATAGATATTATAATGCGGATTGGCTTTTGTTTTATAAAAATATTTGTAATGACTAATGAAGAATCGAAACCTTCAAAGTTCAAACTATAAAAATTAGTTACATAGAACTTCTAATTACTAAATTATATTTAATTTTATATTTTCTGTCATATATGTATGTACACACTATTTGACGGATACAAAAATACTAAAAAGATCACTAATAATAATAGCGACTGGGAAATGAGTGATTAAAACAGTGGGCAACAATCTAAATCACACAATTCAAAATCGGGATCTACAAACACAGTCAAAGTAACATCAATACGACGATAGACCAAACCTTATCTTTAGCATGTGGGGGGAAAAATGGCACACATGATGACAAAATAAATAAAGATTTTGCTAATAAGGATTGTTTTAAGAGTATTAGTTAAAAAAATTTCTAATTCTTATTTTTAGATATTTTATGCAATTAATATTTTGAAAACTGTAGAAATACAAAATGTTTATATTTAATGTCTTAAAAATTGTTTTAATTTTATAATTCGTTAGCTAAATTCAGTAATAGAAAGGAATAAGAGTGGAGTAAGATAGCAAGAACTACTTGTTTTAACAATGTTACTAGAGACCGGAGTTGTAAAGTGTAATATACGGGAGCGTAGTTGTGTGTGATTAAGTTTAGGATAAATTAAAATAAAATCTAATTTATCATAATAAAAATTACGTTTATCAATAGCCTTCTTGAGGACACCTAACAACAATTTAATAAAATTTATTTATTTATTTAATTGAGGTTATTGAATCTATATATGTATGTATACTCACATTTTTTATATAATATTTTAGTCCTGATATACATACAGGTCTTTTTAGTAACTAAATCCAATTAAGTTGGCTTAAGGCCAACAAAAATCAACCTAGATTAGAGTGTATGTAATAAACACGAGCTCTCCTAATTGTTAAATAACACGAATGTCATTATAACAAACTGTTTTTTTCTCTTGATCAAAATCACAATGCTCATCATTCAAACCAAGCTCAAAATCGTCGCGAAAAGTCAACAAAATTTTAAAGTTAAATTCGAAATGTTCACCAAAAAACATAGAAAGAGAACACGAAAGATGATTGAAGATACTGTTTACTAATCTTCCAATTTTCTCACTTTTTCTCTTTCTCATTTCGATTGCGAAATACTATATAGTAATATTTTTGTTTATTTAGAATATTCATTTTGTGTTCTTGCGTTGAAGTACGTATTACTATTCTCGTTATATACTTCATTTAGTGATAACTGTGTTAGGTTGGTGTAAAAATGTTACGTATAGTTTAAACTATATTTGCATATGTTTGAGAAATTTAAATTTGTTTTTGTCTATTTTTCAGGAATTTTTTTCATCGATTTGTTGTAACAATCCATAGAATTTTATTGTAGTGCTTCTGGTCTTATTTTATGCATTTTTGATTGAGTTGCATGTCTTTTTTACTACATTGTATAATATAATAAAAAATAATAACGGTGTATTTGATTTACTTTTTCGGTGTATTTCATGTGAATTGAGTTGTACCTAGTGTTGTTGTCCTCTTTATGTTGTAATTAGACAACATAATATTGTTATTATACTTCTGATATTATTTTGCACATATTTGAGTGATTTGCATTTTTTTATCTATTTTTCAGAAATTTTGTTATGGATTTGTTGTAATTACCCATAGAATTTTATTGTAGTAATTCTGGTATCATTTTATGCATGTTTCATTGAGTTGTATTTTTTTTGACCTCACATTATATGATGTCATAAAAAAACAATAGTGGTATATTTGGTTTGTATTTTGGTGTAATTAATTTGCCTTTCAGTATAGTATTTCATGTAAATTGAGGTGCACTTGGTATTTTTGTCCTTTTTTTCTTGTAACTAACCTATATAATTTTGTTATTGTGCTTCTCGTGTCATTTTATGCATGTTTGATTGAGTTGCATATCTTTTTGAACTCACGTTGTGTGATGTAATTAAAAAATAATAGCGGTGTATTTAGTTTGTCTTTTGGTATATTTCATGTGAATTAAGGTTCACCCAGTGCTCTTGTTACCTATTAACTTTTTTTTATTCCCCAAAAAAAAAACAAAAAACAAGCGCTAAAATATAATGTAAACATATATATGTTTGAGCAACTCAATTTTTTTTTGTATAAATATAATTTATTAACATAATTGTTATTTATTTACAGAAAAATCATGATTTGAGATGCTCCACAAGATTCATTCATGATAAATTTCACAACATGAGCAATGACAAAAAAATCATTGTTCAAGAATTGGGATTTAGTAGTATAATGTATATCCCTTCCATAAATGTATCACATAAGCTCTTGAAAGAATTGGCATATTCATTTGATCTGTACAATAACACACTGGACATATTATGGTATAATCAATATCACCCAAAAAAATATAGCAGCTGCCCTTGACTTGACTATATCTGACAAAAAATTATTTTATAATATATTCTGTAAATCGAATTTCGGTATATTTTCAAATTATTTCTGTGTACTATATATCCAGCTAAAATTAATTTTTAATAACTTAATGAGAAGAATAAGAAAGTTGTTAGAAACTTATAAGGCAAGACTTTGTCGGAATTGGCAAGCTCTATGATGGAGATGAGTGTTGATGGGGAGGAAAATCGGCTGAATTCAAGAGGACATTCATCCTCTATATTTAGATATGCTTCTTGTTGTCGACAACGATGAACAAAGTTTCTCCGGTTTACATGCTGTCCATTCTTCACGCAGACACAATACGTGAACGGAATTGAAGTGGTCATATACTCAACTTCCTCATCAAGGGCATCAGAGAGCGCACATTGAAAAAGAAATATGCTGTTAATGACTGCCTTTTTTTTCTGATAGTTGTATATTTTTATGAATTCACACACAAAAATAAGCCAGTGCATATAATTTATGGACCACCCTGGATACAATATTGGACCAGAAAGTTGTTGGTTGAAAGAATACAAGCTAAAATTAAGGATGATATAATAAGTCAATAGAATTCTTCCTTTAATTTTAGTGTTTATTATAAATATATTATGTAAACAAATATTTTTTATTTTAGGACATCATAAAAAGAGCACAGCTGAGAAAATAACTAAAAGATAAAAAGAAGGGAGAAAGAAAGAAAGAAAAGAATGAATAAAAGAAGTCACAAAAGAAGAAGACTATTTCTTCAAAAAGTGAAAGTGTTGCTGAGTCTGAGTCTAATTCTAAACATGACTCAAAAGAGATACCAAAAAGAAAAAACTAACTAAAAGAATAGCAAAAAATAAGAATTATTTTTCGGTGTATTTTGTCAATTTTATTATATTTATTTGTCTGATGATTATTTGCTTTTCTAAGATGGAATCTAAAAAAATGAAGCACGTTATTGAGGATTCATTTTCAGAGAAATAAACTGAATCTGAGGACAAGTAAGATTCAAAATCTATCATTATAATGCTATATTTTGCTTTTTTGTTAAAATTTTATTTATTAGCAAAATTTTTTGTATGTATTGTTAGAAGTGAAGAAACAAAAAAAAAGAAGATTGACAAAAAAAAATTCACAAACCTGCAAAAAAGTATGTATTATTTTTTTGTATATTTTATCAATTTTATTGTATTTATTTATTTTTAATGATTGTTTACTTTTGCAAGATGGAATCTAAAAAAAAAAGAAGCACGTTATTGAGGATTCATCTTTTGAAAAAGAAACTGAATCTGATAATGAGTAAAATTAAAAAACTATCATCGTAATGCTATATTTTCATTTTCGTCAAAATTTTATTTATTAAAATTTTTTTTTGCATGTATTGTCAGAAGTGAAGAAAGCAAGAAAATAAAAAAAAGAAGATTGAAGAAAAAATTTAAAAGCCTTCAAAAAAGTAAGTGATTTTTGGTGTATTTTGTCAATTTTATTATCTTCATTTGCCTGTAGATTGTTTGTTTTTTCAAGATTGAATCAAAAAAAAAATATGTTACTAAAGACACATCCTCAAAAAAAAAAAAAAAGAAATTGAATATGATAATGAGTAAGATTCAAAAACCATCATTATAATGCATTAAAATTTTATTTATTAACAGAATCTTTTGCATGTACTATCAAAAGTAAACAAATGCAAAAAATGAGAAAAGCAAAATTGAAGAAAACAAATGATAAACTTGCACAAAAGTATGTGGTGCTTTTTAATGTATTTTCCCAATTTTATTGTGTTTCTTTTGTCTGATAATTGTTTGTTTTTTTTATAATGCAGAAAAAAATACTAATATTCCAAAAATTGGACTCCATTTCACAGAAGTTCACTATGATTCTTTGCAAACGTAATTATATGACATGTTGGTTCATTAATTTTATTTGCAGATTTTTAAAATAGTGAAGCTATGTCATGTTTATATTTGAGATTCACCATTCCGTTATGCAAAGTCTCTTCCATTGTTATAAACGCCATAGTAAAAAAAACATATTTATAATATACTAAGTTAATTTATAGGCTCATTCACAACTTCTCACTTCTAATTTGTAAATTACATAATTAAAAAAAAACATATTTGTAATATAATTAACTAAATTTTATTCATCACTTTTTTACACTTAAGACAAAGCCAACAATTACAACCACAAACAAAACAACAGAAGAACTTAAAATACTATTCTATTCTTTTAAATTCCTAATTTCAGCTTTCATTGTACTAATCTTCCAATCCACATTTATCTTCCAACGCTCAACACTATTTTCATCTTCATTTCTCCCACCAATGCCTTCTTCTTTCTCATCATTTGTTCACAAAAAAGTTCACACCATCTTTTTTTAAAGATCTGTCACAATAAGAACCACAAAAATAAATTAAGCATGCATTATAAAAAGAAGAGGTAAATTGTAGAAGAAAGCAGTTCAAGAATTTACATTATAATTTGGACATTCAAAAAATAGTTTATCTAGATTTGCTTCTGTTTTTGACCAACGAAGAACAGGACGCATCCCACCATTGCACCAGTGTGGAACCTTTTCAGTTCTAACTCAATTTAGGTTCCTTGCCACGCTTTCATGTGAGCGTGACTTACTGCAGCTCCCAGAACCTTAGCTAGTACTCCCCAGCGTCTTTTCTAACACCCAAATAATGATCTTAATTTGGAAATTTGGCTTTCATTGTTAGGATTTTAAGTTCATTAAAAGGGACTAAATTGAGCCTATCACAATTTTGGCCATGTCAAATAAGTGTTAGCAAGCCATCTGTCAACTAACGTGTCACTTAACGTTCCATCCAAGCACGCTATTAACGGATATAGGCAGAAGGACAAACATAAGTAGACTTTTAAAATTTTGAGTTTAATTTTAGTCAATTAAAATTTTAGAAGCCAAATTGAGATCGAGATTAAATTTTAGAGGTCATTTTAAGTATTAACTCATTTTTACGTATGTCCACGACTTCAATGTAAAGCTTCGAATCCCTTTTTGTGCCACAATCTTTCCATGCACTTCGAACATAGTTAGAACATATTCGTCATCTTTAAACCAAAACATTTTATAATGCACTCTTTGACTTTCATCAATAAATAGAAATTAATATCCTATTTTTCTTATGTGTTTTTTCCCATCCAGTCAACCTATATTTACCAAAATCAAACTTTTTAATTGTACTCAATTAACGATGGTAATTGTCATGTTTACGTTATAATTCGATAATTATCTTACAAAAAATTACCATCATCGTTACGTCTAATTGTTGCATTTGAATAAATAATAATATTAATGTGTTAAGTTATTATTTTGTGATAATTTTAAGAGAAAAAAAATAAAAAATAAGAGATAAAAATAAAAAATAATAAATAAAAGTGTGTGATTATGATAAATTTGCTATCATTGTCTTAAAAAAAATTCCATAATTTTACTAGCTATCGAGGCAAAAACACAACATTATTTTTGCGGAAAAAAAAAAGTGAAAATGTTCGCTGTCAACATCTGCAAAAGTTTTGTAATTTACATTTTTGTTTTTAACCAATAAAATCAAAACTAAATATTCAAAACGGTAAGATTCTGTATTTTGATTTAATTGAGTAAATAATTAATATATTTTATTTAAATAAAAAAAAGCCCATATATATGCAATGATAAGTGTCATGCAGTGCAAGTTACCAACTTAATTATTATTATGAGGAAAACAAATTATAATTATTTATATGGGCAGCATTTTGAGGATTCCCCGGCGTGTTGGCGTGTGTCTCGCAAATTGATGGTGAATCAGTTGCCGGGTGAAAAGAAGCCAACATTATTTTATTTTAATAAATCAGGCACAGAAGCCACTTTGCACACTGATTTCAGAAATTAATTAATGGTAATTAATCTCCTCCCAGTGGCACCTTAGCTTTATAGAATACTCCATAATTAATAAGTAAACAAGTGAGAATGTGCACCCTATAGTACCACCAACATTGAGTGATGCCAATGGGAGCAGGAGATAGTAGTTGAGCACTTCAAAGTCAAGTGTTGGGTGACACGCTCGAGAGAGTCATAAGGTACAGTCATGGGGGAGCAGGGCCACGTGTCAATGCCTTCTTCCGTGGACATTGCCCATGCCTCCTCATACAAACACCTTACAACACTTGTTTTTTCATTGGACACCCAAGATTCTTTGCTACCGCAACGCTAGTCCACGAGTTAGGATTTGAGTTTCATGCCCCCATCAACTTGCCAATTTTTGCAGCGAATTAGTCGTTATCTTGTTAGACTTGAAGATATCGTAAAACAAAAATTATTTATAAAATTAAAAATTATAAAATAAAATTTTATATTTAAGTTATAATCCTACTAAAATTTAATCAAATATTTTAAATTTACATGTGTATGTTTTATTTTCGTTATTTTTTTTTGATGTTACGTTTTTTTGTTATTATCGTTACCAACAATATCAATATTTTACTAACATTTTTATTAGTTTTGATTTTCTTCTTATACCATCATTGAATACTTTCAGTTCATTTCTTAGTTCGTTTACTCGAAGTTCATTTGGATCCAGAAATGAATTTGATGAGATTTTGTTGATAATTGAGTCTTTTTTATTGGTTATTTAAATCTGAACTAATTTTAATTCATTTGTGAATTAATTAAGGTTCACTTCATGCTGTTGATAAATATTGGCCAAATTTTTTATTTCTCAAGTAATTTTAGTTCGTTTCTTAGTTTAATTGATGTTTATTTGGATCCAAAAATGAATTCGATGTATTTTTGTTAATGATTGAGTTTTTTTGACTGATTGTTCAAATCTGAAATAATTTTAATTTATTTGTGTGTTAATTGAGGTTCACTTAATGTTACTGATAAGTATTGAGTACATTTTTTATTCCTTAAGTAATTTCGGTTCATTTCTTAGTTTAATTGAGGTTCATTTGAATTTAGAAATAAATTCGATTTGTTTTGTTGATGATTGAGTGTTTTTGACTGGCTGTTCAAATTTGAACTAATTTCGGTTTATTTGTATATTAATTGAGATTCACTTGATGCTACAGATGAGTATTGACCAAATTTTTTATTCCTTAAGTAATTTCGGTTTATTTTTTAGTTTAATTGAGGTTCATTTGAATCCAAAAATGAATTCGATGTGTTTTTGTTGATGATTGAGTCTTTTTGACTTGTTGTTCAAATCTGAACTAATTTAGTTCATTTGTATGTTAATTGAGGTTCACTTAATGCTGTTGATAAGTATTGACCAAATTTTTTATTCTTTAAGTAATTTTGATTCATTTCTTAGTTTAGTTGAGGTTCATTTAGATCCAAAAATAAACACTACAAGAAAAAACAGCAATTTTAACATTTTATTTTTTAACACCATAATTAAATGTCAAAATTAATATATATTTTTGACAAATATCACAAATGTCAAATTCTTTATGTTTTCTTGATTAATAATTTGACCGTAGAAAATTATTTCTTAATTTTGACATTCATTTGTTTTCAATTTACTCTACTATTTCTCTTCTTCTATGGGTTCTGTCAATTTTGACATCACACTACTTTCAGTTTGGGATCATACTACTCATTCTTTATCTTTAAAATCTCAATTTATTCTTCAGTTTCAAGATCTGATCTCATTATTTGTTGAAAAATTTTGTTGAGAATATTTTATGGTCAATAAGTATCAAAATAAATAGTATTTTTTACGGTTATTAAGTATCACAGAAAATATATTCTCAAATTTTTTTAACAAATTATTTTTGACAAATTTTTTTCACAATTACTTATATGTTAAAAATACTATTTTTGACAAAATTTTTATTAACATATTTTCATAGTTAAAATAATGTCAAAATTTATTTTTTTGACAAATTTTAATTCTTTTTTTATACATATAACCCTAAAAAATAATCTATATTATTGTAGTGAAATTTGATGTATTTTTGTTGATGATTATTCAAATTTGAACTAATTTTGGTTCATTTGTGTATTAATTGAGGTTCACTTTATGCTACTGATAAGTATTGACCAAATTTTTTAGCAAAGAATAATGAAATTATTCATTATCATCACTTTATTCAATTGCATTAAATTCCATTTAATTTGTCTTGAAAGTCATCCCAATTTTTAGGACAAATTGTTCATTGACAAGACGACAACACACCTGGAGTGCAAATGAACTAAAATATTATTATAACAATACTATTGTGTAATAACAAATGAATAAAAAATTGTGCATTCTATAAACTCAAAAACTCTTGTAATTTCGGTGCATTTTTGAATTAATTGTGTCGCAATCACTATGTAATTTCGGTGCATTTGATCTTATTATCCTGCACAATTTAAAACTCTTCTTCCTACTCCTCCTCATCTTCTGCTTCATCTTCTTCTTCTTTTTCATCTTTTTTCTTCATCTTCTTCTTATTATTTCATTTTCTCAAAATTATTCTTGATTTATTTTCTTGAGAGGAATAAAATAAAAGAAAAATATAAAACAAAAAAAAGAATAAATGACTGCAATAACATGAAAAAAGGAGGAAAAGAAGAAACAAAAACAAAATGCAACAGCAACATCACCAATAAAAAAAGAGGAGGAGAAGGCGCACGAAAAACAAACACAAAGTAAAACGGAATATAATTTTGTTTGCATTAATAAAGCGCGTGTGTACATATTACGTATAATAAAAGTAATTTTTGTTAAATTTAGACCAATTTAATTAGATTTGATAATTGCCAAAAATACTTAGATGTATAACAGCTCTTGAAATTATGTCATATTTAAACTTTATTTTAAAACAATAATAAAATAATCAAAATGGATACATAATCATAAAGCAAAACAACTACAAGAGTACCTGCAAAAAGAGTAAAAGGGAGATGTGTTCAATTCCTTTCTAAGTTCTATAAACACAGTTTATATATACATTATCTTGAACGTTAGAATTCCCTTTACAATATCCATATTGTTGTATTAAAAATGGTCGAAATATTACATAGTTATTATTAGATAGAACTGTATTTATATCTTAAAATTTTACTTTTATCTTCTATATGCATAGTAATACATCTGATCAAATGTTAAACATTTAAACTGTACACTAACTGCCCAGTATATAAACATTAATCTCTAAAAGAAGAGTTGGCCCAAATTAAATTAAAAAGCCTAAAATTATTGTCTCCACTTGTTTGACTTATTAGGCATATACATCCTTCAATTCTTAATCTACAGGCAATTGGTGCTTTTAATTTACCACTTTAACTTTTTAGGTTCACAAGGATCGGAAAGGCACAGGTAGATTATTCCAGTCCACAACACTAAAATCTTTAGAAAAATTTTTAAATATATCAGTACACTAGTGTATTATATATATTTTTTATAATTAAAATCGACCGTTAAAATTTACCGAAACACTAATATACTAGTATATACTTAAAAGTTTTCCAAATCTTTGATGGGTATGGTTATTATTATTCGGTATAATATAGCAGCTAGTTCATGTCCTTCCAACAGAATGAACATCTATGATTATTATAGATTATTCCTTCTAATAATAATTAATGGGTCAGATTCTGGCACAATATACCTCCCTTTATGGGATATCACAGTTCATGCCCTAATAAGGCTGTTCTAGACATTGTTTACTTTTTTTCCTCAAACCCTTATTAATTAGCAGCATTCTCACAATCACATGCATGAGCTTAATTGCTTATTTAATCGCATAGAACCTTCAAACAATGTTTTATTTTAATGTGACCTAGCTACAAGGTAGGAGGAATCCTCATAAGGAGGTTAGGGCCAAGCCATATGATCTTGAACCAAACAATACACCCACACGATTGTTTTATTGTTAAAAGTTCTAAAACAGGGAATAATTAATCATATTTTAAGGCCAGTACCAAAAAAAAAAAGGGGAATTCACATGCAAATGCCCTCTATTAAAGGAATTTCAGGAAGCAAATAAGCAATAATTGTGCTTGTATATTTCGGAGGTGATCAAAGCTACTCAACTTTAAGGGAATCTACATGCCATCAGCATGAATAAAAGTTTATTAAGTAACATTTGTAAATCGATTATAAAACAGTAGGAGTTGAAAGTTGAAACTGATCATTTTTTAAATGTTTGAATACTCATTATTATATAATATGGACTCTCAGAATATCTTATAGTTAATTATCAAACATTCGTTAAACTAAAATTTTAAAAGTTCGAAAATTATACGTCTCGATCATTGATGTAAAATATTGCAATCTAAAAATCGATTGAAAGATACTTTAATCTAATTGTTTAATTTGAATTGAAACTCCTAATAAAGAAAATCATTAACGGTATAAACTGCTGCGCATATATATATTTGGTCTCATTTCACTACTGTCCTGTGTTAAATACCAGCATAGACAGTAATGATGTAATGTTTTATGTTAGTTAAGAGTATTGCTGCATAACTAATAATAATTATTTTATTTTTTCAATATTTAGCTAACTTTAAACTACAGATATTAAATTATAAATATTAAATTTTAATAAAAAATAAAATATTAGCTAATATCAATAAAAAATGTTGATCTCATGATATTTTTTGTTAGTGAATAAGAGAAAGAGATTGAGTATGATGAGTTGACTAGATTACCTTAATTATTAGAAATAAATAATTTATTTAGGATTTAGTTAATATGAGCTTCCCGGACCCTGCGTTAAACGCGGGACGCTTGTGCACCGGGTTGCCCTTTTTTTTTTTAAGTTAATATGAGCTCTAAAAGTATATGATAAGTTTATTATTAGTAAAAAAATTTAATATTTTATTTGTATTTAATGAATGCAAAATAACATGATTTTTTTAATTAAATTTTTTTATATTTTATAATAGAAATGAAAAATTTGATTAACATTAAATTAATCGAATATACTAGATAATTTTATTTTTTTAATAATTTTTAATTATAATTTTGGTTAAAAAAATTATATAATAAATAATTAACTATAATTTCTCAATTTAAATTAGTCAATTTATTTTTTAAATAAAATACGATGAAAAATCTAACATCATAATTATATCAATTAATTTTTTAATTAAATTATTTATATAAAATATATCAATTTTTTTAAACCAAATAATAACACATATCATTCATCTAAAAATAACTTCATCTGAAAGTGAGTTTCTACTATTCATTTATTATTTCGTCTGAGTTTTGACATTGAAGGGGCAAATCAAAATTCTCCAATCAGAAACCTTACGATGCAACTAGATCCTAAAAGGAAATGTTCAAATGAATCAATCATCCAATTTGTAATTTTCTAATCATCATAAAAATCTAAAATAATATTTACAGTCCAAAGAAGAAAGTCATGATTTGAAGTGGACAGGTTTCTTAACCATCTTGTTCTCTGTCTCCACTCTCCACGAATTAATTATTTTTGTATTGAAAAGGTGAAATAATTAATTTCCAAAATGAGAAAGATAGTTGACTTAAGAATGAAGGAGCCACAAGCAATAAAAAAGATTTCTATCGTAGTTGGAATATGCTAGAAAGCCGTATGTGAATGAAAGATAGCAGGCCGCATGCAAATGAAAGTTGACTCAAAAAGCACCTCTCCACCGTAAGCCGAAACCAATTCATGCTTTATCTTGCTTTCCTAAGTTTATCCAATTTCTAGAGGCCTCGACTTGAATCTCGTACCATAATTTAAATTAGCAAGTAATTAATCAAATACTAATAATCCTTAATTTTCGTCTGTTTGCATTGAAAAAGTAGCGTGGACTATTTGTTATAAATTTCTTAAAAACATAAAAAGAAAAAGATAAAAAGGTTTTTTATCCTGCGGATATTTTTGTTTTTGACTATTAAAAAATACATTTAAGTTCGTGATCTTCATAAAATTTGGACAGTTCCTAACATAGGCATTTAGATAGATCAGTCGCTAACAAAGGCATTTGGACGGAGGAATTGATCTGTCCAAATTTTGTGTAGAACAAAAAGGTCAGGATCTATTTATCCTTTTCTCAAACATAAAAGATTAAATTGTGTATGGATGGGTCATTTTCAAATTGATGAAGCAAAAGACGGGCACAAACAGTTATTAGCGTTGAACACTTGGTCGGTTAGAATAGGGGTAGCATAAGAACACTTTATAGGGTCAAAATTAAGACAAGTCAAGGAATTGAAGGAAACCCAGTTACAATTGACCTAAGCCATAGGAGGTACAATAACGCTATCACAGCATGAAGATTGAATACTGCTTCACGTTATCATGGTTTCTGTTTCTTCGTAAGATTCCACACTTCTCTAACTAATGATTCTGCAATGCAATGCTACTGTATATATGCAAACACCCGTACACAAACAAGAAATTACAAATCAGTATTTCCTTTAAAAAAAGATCATGTAAACTGGTGTTTTTATTAAGTTTTCTGTTCTGGCGTTGTACTAGGGAAAATAAATAAATAAAGGGTAAGGGTAAAAATTATTACCCCCCAGTAAGGCCCATTTATGAGGGTGTAGAGGTATAGTTAAGTGGGCCAGGCTTCCATTCACATGATTTTGAATGTTGGGCCTAAAACAGAAACTATGTGGGACAGTGATTCCTATAGCTACAGATCCAAATATAGTTCTTCTATAACGAACTTTTCCACCGCTTCTAAAAAAAAGAAAAGAAAATTGAGCAATGAGCATGGTAGGACTAGTAGGAAAACCTGAGACTGATGAATGAACAATAGAAAATACTAATGGAGATGGTGTGAGAAAATAGAAACCTCGTGGGTGACATTATTATTTTTCAAATGATTGAATTGGAGATGAGCTGTTCTTGATGAATGTAGGTCCAGTATTATTCGTCTGGCCTACGACATATCTACCATGTAATCTACCTATTTGTCTTGTATCCGCTAAAGTAAACTAGTACCTCTTTTCTGCCTCTCTGTCTCAGAGCCTACACATTCATTCTTTGTAGAATGTGTGAACTCTTTTAAATCATTTCAATTTTAATATCAAAAAGAAAATCATTTGAATTTCATAAATTTAGGTAGGGAGGGAATCAGGGAAGGGTGGCGGATGTAACACGCACGATCATCCATTCAAGTGTCTTGGCCCACCCTGATCAAATCATACTAGGTTATTCTTCACTAAAACTTAGTGGATCAAGCCCAATTTCCTATGTTGTCCAAAAAGAAATAAAACTGGAAAAACTAAACCAAGTAAAGGGCCGGGAATCTTACGTAAACAAAAAAATCATCCTTCGTCTAAAAATTGTTACTACTGTAATCTATAAATGAATGTAATATTCGATTAACTTACATTTGATTGAAATTTTCTTTCCTTTATTTAAAGTTATTGCTTGACTATGTTAGGATTCGTCTTATGAATGAAAATAAAAAATATAAACTAATTACTATAATTAAATATCCCATAGATCCTATTGATTGATAAACAATTAAACATTATGGGAGCAGCCCGGGTGAGAGTGACTAAAAGAATTAAACAATTATACCTTTTAAAAATTTTACAATAAGGTCCAATTTAATCCAATTAATTTTTTTAGCCCATTAACCAATAACAAACTCACTAAAGTTAACATTTTTTTCTTCAAGAATTGCTGTAAAAAAATCCAAAAGAAATTTGTTTAAAAAAAAACATCATTATTTCCAACCTCTGCACGAATCAAGTCACTTTGTTACAGCTTCGATGACAAATTTCACTATAAGATTCAGGCTCAACATGAATTTCTCCTCTACATAACGATGAACCAAATAGCAAAAAAGACCACAACATTCAAATACATTAAAGGAGAATGCTATAGTGCCTTGTAAATAGTATTCATTTGTCAACATAAATAACTAGTTAAATTTTAAAAAATTAAAAAAAAAAACAAATTAATTTAGGTAATTTAAACACCATAAAATTAGCTATAAATAAATAATAAACTACCAAGTCCGTAAAATATTTAGTTAACTTATTTGAACTTTGATAACATAGTAGAATAACTTAAAATTCCACACACGTATTAAAAGTTTAAAATGCAAACTATCTTCTACCCCCAAAAAAAAAAAGTAGTAGTAGCAATTAAAAAGAAGACGCACTTAACCATTCCCTAGACAAACTATAAGAGTTTTAAAATCTAAAAAAGACAGATAACAACTTTATTACTAGTTTACTGCTTGTTTGGGGGAGCAGTTTTCTTCTCCCAAAACCTAAAGTGCAGAGCTCTCTCTTCCAGCATACTTTCAACTTCCTCAATTGGAACTCCTTTGGTTTCAGGAACCACGATGGCCACGTAGAAAAATCCCACGACGGCGACAATTCCAAAGAGCATGAACGTCCAAGCTGTGCCAATAGCCTTTGTGAGAGAGAGGAAGGACTGTGAAACCACAAGATTGGAAACCCAAACGGTGGTAGAGGCAATTCCTCCGCAAATTCCTCTGTACCGGAGAGGATAAATCTCAGAGTTGATAACCCAAGGAACGGTTCCCATCCCGGGCGAGAAGAATATGATGTAGAGAGCAAGACTAAGGAGCGCAAGCCAGCCAAGGTTGCTAGGACATCCCCTTGTGTACCATGCTCTGTGATCATTCTGGCACAGCTTCTTTGTTATGTCATTTGGGTTCAAACATGCTCCAGGCATCAACTGCATCATCAAGTTATTGTTTATGTTTAGTACTACTACAAAAACAGAGTGAGTTGGAGAAGAACCAGTACGGTCTAACTTACCTTGTTAGATGAAGCACAGAAGCCACAATCAACCTTGAGGCATGCCGTGCAATCCCATACAGCAGGATTTGCAGCTTTGGAGAAAGCAGTGCAAGTGTTGTTACTGAAATGGGAAGTATCTAATGCACTGATCATGGGAGAATGAGTCTCGGTGTGGCGGAAGGTGGCGGTAAGGATGGCCAGAGATATAGCAACGCCACACAAACTGATCAAGGCGAGCTTCTTGCGGCCAGCCTTATCGACAAAGTAAATACTGAGGATGGAACCAAAGGCGTTGAGGCCGGAGGTGATGAGGGACAGAAGCATTGCAGTCCGGTTGGATGCAAAGCCAGCAAGCTGAACAATAGTGGGACTATAGTACATTACGGTGTTTATTCCCGTAAACTGCTGGAAGAATTGGAGTCCAACTCCTGCATACAGAGCCCTCCTAACAGTTTTTGTTTTCAGCATCTTCATTATGCTTATCTTTTCTGAGTTTGCAGCTTCCTTCTCTTCCAACTCAACTGATTCCTTCAAGGCTTGTACCTCTGCATCAACCAGACTCTTTTCTTGATAAACCTTGATCAGAGTCTCCTTTGCTTTATCTTCCTTCCCCTTTCGGTAGAGCCAGCGGGGTGATTCAGGAAGAAAAAACATTAGCACCAATTGAATTAAGGCAGGTGCTGCTGCCACTCCAAGCATCCACCTCCATGTCCCTGGTGCCTGAATCAAGTCACAAAATATGTTTTAGATCTTTCGTGGCCAATAATATTATGATGATTTCTAATAAAACATAACACATGGGTGGTATGTTATCTAACCTTGGTAAATGCCAAGTTAATGAGGTAAGAGAGGAATTGGCCGCCGGTGATGAGGAAGCTGTTAAGACTGACAAGTGCACCACGGACTTTGGTTGGCGAAGCCTCGGAAATATAGAGGGGAGACGCCATGGAAGCCATACCAACACCGAGACCAACAAAAACTCGGCCTACGATGAGAATGGCGGAGGAGGGTGCGGCAGCCATGATTACAGAGCCAAGTAAAAAAAGCAAGTCTGCAAGCATGATGGCGATTTTCCTTCCATATTTATCGTTGATCCATCCACCAATTGCTGCCCCTATGATTGCTCCAGCTATTGCCGTACTTACAACAGCTTCCTGAAATTTTGTTTAATAACAAATATATATCAACGTTACACCATTACAACTAACACAAAATGCATTTACTTCAAGTTCAGGACATGGATAATAAGAATAAAAAATAAAAAGACTTTGCTGATAGATAATGATTTTTTATAAACAATGTAAATAATAAACTCTAAAATTGGCTCAATAAGTTAAGAATACAGTACATTCTTATTATTTAGTATTTTCATTGTCTACCTGTATCTTTCCAAAAAAATATTAGGAATCTAAAACTTTAATCAATATTAACAGCACTTTGAGGTAACACCTTATTGTCATCTCTTGGTATTTTAGATTAAAAAAGATTATTTCCGGGTCTTGAAGTTTTCAAAAACATTGGAAGTGAAAAAACACATTGTTTTTAGGGCCTAATTTGATATTCAATATTAGAGGATGCACTTGTGGGTTTTAGTGTTTGGGCCTTGTATTATCTCTCCCAAGAGGTAGAGACCGTGAATAAAAAAACCAAGTAGACTGGTGTCTTAAAAAAAAAAATTTTTTACCGAAAAAAAAAAACAAATTTTAGTTTTTTCCCTTTAAAAAATAATATTAGGAACTAACTTTTTTAGGCTAATATCGATCAGTATTTTTAAAACTATTTTTTTATCTTAAATTTTAAAGCTTAAATTATAAAATCTAAACTCGAAATCTTTTTAAAAATAAAACGGTTTAAATAATATTAACTAACAAAAAATTAGTTTCCTATATTTTCTCTTTTAAAAAATATTTTCAAAGAATCATTCAAACAAGCCCCAGATAAATTAGAGATTCTAACAATAACATCACTTTCATCCTTTAACCAAAACAAAGAGGGTAAAGTCAATCTTATCTCAAAGCAAACACTACGAAAGATAGAGAGACTCATTAACTATCAAATAACCATTATTAAGCTTGAAATATTTTCTATCTGTTTATTGATTAATAAGTTACACTTAACATATTGATAAAAAAGTATTGAAAGAAAAAGAACAAACCATGCCTTTAGTTGAAAAGAATTAAAAAAAATTGTTCATATAAAAAAGACATGACATCTTCATAATTAAAGTGTGGAGATATCTTTCCTAAAAAAATTCGTGGAGTTAATAGCAATTGGCTTCTTTTTATCAATTTTTGCCTCTTTGGGTCCCATCTATTGTTATCTACGGTAACAAGCTACTATGCTTTCCAGGAATTGATGAATAATAAAAATTAGGAATTCGGTAGCCTGGAATCTGATTTCTTTAACGTTCAGATGAGAAAGAAATAATTGGCACAATAATAATGTTACAACAAAAAATTATGAATGCAATTGGCATGTGATCTTCTATATTTAGTGTGACGATTTTGCAATTCTTTAATTGATGATAATAGAAACTAAATAAATACCAGTCTGGAAATTAAAACATAATGACATAGAAAATAAATAATAATAAATTCCGTTCCGGAAAAATCTCCGTAAAATCAAAACAGATAAAACATTTTCCAGAAATAAAAATAACAAATCTGTAACGTTTTGCGAGAAATCCGTGATTATAAAATTCGCAGTCAAAAATAAAATAAAATAAAAAGAAAAAAAAAGAAAAGGAAACAGGATTCGCGACAAATTGATGAAAAAATCAAAGTGAAAACAGAGAGGGAGGAAAAATGTGATAATTAATTGACTGAGAAGATCAGTTCCCGTGAAGACTGAGAACGACAAGATGGCAAAGTTAAGCAGCATTGGCCGAAGTGATGGTTAAATTATATCAAACTTAAAAGCATGTGGTTTGTTTGTTTGTTTTTTTATGTGAGACTTGGTTGTTTGTTAGTTTTGAATTGTTGTTATACTATGCGATGCGAGGCCATTAAAAAAAAAAAAAGAAAAAAACAGATTAGTAATAAGTACCTGAAGCCAAACTTTCCTATCAACATCTTTGAAGTCATCTATTATGTACAAAAGAGCCCCCGAAATAACTCCTGCAAGGAGGATAATTGAGATATAATGAATTAGTAGTAACCGTAATAATGATATAATAATGTTGTGAAGAGAGAGTGAGTGCTGACCAGTGTCGTAACCGAAGAGGAGGCCACCAATTCCAGCTGAGAAAGCCAGGCGAAGAACGTAAGGATTCTTATACGAGAGAGACAAACACTCGCGGAAGGCCGAAGCATCAGGCTTGTGTACTCCTCCTTCCATTAGCTCCTCCTCCTTCTTTGATCCTTACCCTTCTTTAGGTGTACTCACCACTCACTCACACAAATAGAGCACGAAATTAGGAGGAAATTTATCAAGAGAATATGAGAAGAATTATCAAGGTCTTCCTCAAATTCAGAGAACAAGATAAAGAGAGAGAAAGAGAGAAAGCTAGAGGAAGTCAGATGTAGCAGAGATATGAAGGGTGCGCATGTATTTATAGATGGAGGTTACACTCCAGAACCAAACTAATCCTCATCTTTTTAAAAATTTAATAACAAAAAAACAACTGAAATATCTTAAATTAGAATTTTTCTCCCTTATTTCTCTAAAAGGAATTTAAAATTTTAAATTTAATTTGAAAAAAGATAATTCCATCTAGAAATAAAATATGTATGTTTTGTGCATATGTCTGAATTAAGATGAATTATTGGTCAAAAATTAAATAAAGAAAGATAATTATGGATATAATGAATGAGTACATTAAATGAAATTATATTTTAAAATACACAACTAATAAAAGATTGCCATTGTTATATATTAAAATTGGTATATGTAAAAATAAAAATTAATATATTTGATGAGAAAATTTATTGTTATATTATACGTAAAGTCTAAAGTTTAAATTTTTCACTGTTTTACCAATAAAAAAATTCTTATAATATTAATTTAAAAATATAAATTTGTTTTACATTATTATCGATTATTATCGATTAGTAACCGAAGAAGGTATTACCTTTTATCAGTAACAAGTGATAACTGATAAATTTGTTTTACATTATTATCCATCAGTACAGATCGAAGAAGAAGGGATCACATCTTATCATCAATGATAAATATGTGCATAGTTATTAAAAACAATTTGTATAGTTGGACTTGTGTTAGTTTTTCTTAAGATACATAATTAGTTAAAGAAAACAAACTTAAGTAATAAAAGATTCTTTTTCTAATAGTAATAAGAAAAGTTTTTTTTACTTGTTTGGCTGTCATTAAAGATTAATTTGGATTGGTTTTTGAAAAAAATATTTATTATTTTCATTTTTTTAAAACAGATTTTTTTAACATATAAAAATTATTTTATATTTGGATAAATTTTTAAAAAAGAATTTTTAAATATTTTTTAATATATTTGACAAATTTCTAATAGTAAAAATAAAAATACTATAAAAATTAAAAAAATATTTTTTAAGAAACTATAATTTACATCTTTTTTTAAAAGATATTTTTTATATAATAAATAAACAAAAAATACTTTTATCTTATTTTACTCAAACATAATTGATAAATAACAAAATTTTTTTACATGAAATATTCAAATATAAAATTACTTTTATTTTTATAAAAAAAATTTAAAAAATCATTAAAAAAAATATTTTTTTAAAAATAACGTCCATGACAAAATCTGTATTTTAATTCACAAAATTAATCATATTTATTATAGCAAAGAAATCTTATCTTCACAATTTATTGTAGCTCTAGTTATAACTTTATCTATATATAATTCTAATTCTAAACTCTCTAAAAAATAGAATTATAAAAAAGTTATAATAAAAAGACTTATTAATGTTGACCAAGTAAAAATTAATTTCTTATATTTATTCATAAATATATTTTTTCTAAATATTCATTATCCGTGACTTTTCTTATTATTATAATAATAAAAAGGGTAGTGCTAGAAAATTAATGACCTAAGTGTAGAATGTGTACAACGGGCTAAATCTTTGATCTATGAATAAAATGAACAATTTAAGCTGATTTTAGAATTCAACAAGGATGAAACTCCTAACCTTTCGGATCTATAACTCTAATATCAGATTATGAAATCACTCATCCTAAAAGTGTAACCTAATAGGACAATGTAACACTAATGATTATATCTCTAATACTTCCTAAACCTACATTGTGCGCATTGTACGCTTAAGCCATTGGTTTCCAGTACTTTCCCTAATAAAAAATAATAACTGCTTGACCAATCCAAGAAAAGGAAGCAAGATGAGAATGCAAACAAAACTGCACAACACGAAGAACAAATGCACATGAAGAATAAGATATACCTTTGTTCTGCATGGCAAACAAATTAAAGCACGGAAACTCGTTTTTAAAGGGTACGTACCATAATATAATTGTAAAGAATATGTAATATCTGACTATTTGTATTTATGGGAAGCTACTTGTCTATACGTCCATTTGTCGCATTGCTTATTATGTAAAACTCAACATATATGACAGCTAACCACTAAAATTACCTCTTAGTACATCATATATTACCCTTCCCATCTTTTGTTTTCTTACTCGTTTTCTCCTGTGCGTATCGTCATATACTATATATGGTTGTACTATTTGTAATTAGCATATCTTATACGCAAGTGTGTGTCTCTCTCTATATATATCATGTATGTTCATATTTTTCCCCTTCTCACCCGATAATATTATTTGTACAAATATCTTCTTGCTGTCAAAATTGGCCACAAATTTAATGCATGTAAGTAAGGCGAACAAAAAGAAGGCAAGGAATTTTCCGTGTATAGGAAAATTATATATTCACAAATGAAAATTAAAAATACTGAAAGAAAATAATTAAATTAGATTGATTTAATAATTAGTTTACCAATTCGCTTAAATAAGTGTTAGAGTTTGAATTCTCATTTTGTGTATGCAGCAATTCATTGACCAACGACAATTTCTTAAATAAAATTATGATCTACTGCAGATTAATTTTTGGCCTATCGATCATAAAGATACGTCAAAAATTAAAATATTAAAAGTCAATTTCTTTTAGTTAATATTTTTTATGTTTTAATTTCTTTAGTTTTTGTTTATCCACTAATGATTTATTAACCAATTATTAATTCAAAAATTGGTTCCCTAATAAAATCAATTGCCGAAATGATCATTATTTTTGCTTTTCAATATGGTAAAGTGCATTTTTGAAAACCTCAACCTAGCTATTTCCATCCAATTTAAGATATAAACTTCATTTAAAAAAAAAAGAACATCAGGTTTATTTTCAGGTCACCCCAAAAAGTTTTGTTCATTTGACAAATTTTTTATTATATGTCGTTAATATATATAATTATGATATTAAACTACTTTTCTCTGTTTTTCAATCATTAATGTCTTTTAACGGTTCTTATCAACACTAATTTTTTTTCATAACGATCAAAATAATGCTAACAAAATTGGAGTATACTTTTAAATTATTAATTCATGATCAAAGATAAAATATGGTTAGTATTGGAATTCGAAAAAAACAGGGAAGAAAATGAAGAAGAGTGAAGGAGATTCAGACTCTTTGCATTGCAAGAATCGGTCAGAGGAAGGATGTTACAATGAGATGGTGGAAAAGGAGAAGGATTTACGTACATCGTTGTGGCTTTGTGAGGGCAACTATCACTATTATAATTCGACATTTTTTTTAGAGTAATATATGATAACAATAATAATAATAATTATTATTATTTATTTTTATTAAATTATTAAATTTAATTTATAATAATTTTTTATTTAACTTTTGATATTTAATAGTGATCAATTTAAAAATTGCTTATTGGAGATTTATTAAAACGATTAATTTTCAAATTAAATGAAATTGATTAGTGTTTTTTTTAGAAATCAATTTGAAAAAGTATTATTCATCTTTTTTTAAATTAAATTTAGTTTTTTCATAACAATTGTATTAATTAAAAGAATTTTTTCAACTATAAATATAAAGAAGAATTGACTTCTAATTATATAAAAAATAAATTTATAAATAATTGTTTACTGACATGTATAAAAAAAATCAGACATTTTGATTGTGTTTATTTTAAAAAATATTTCTCAAATTTTTTTAAAATATAAAATCTAAAAAATATATTTTTAAATTATTATTTTAATATTTTAATTTGTAAATTAAATATTTTAAAAAATTAATAAAATATAATTATAACAATAATTATGTTATATGTATATAAAAAATAACTATTTAAATAAAATATATATTAAAAATAAATAAAATAATATATATTTATACATAAATATATAATAATTATTAAATAATTTAATAATTAATTTTTATAAATACATAATTTTTTATTATAAAAATTATTATTATGTTATATATATTTGCTATCAAAATTTTTTGGTTCCGCGAATGTTCGTACTTCGGCTTGTTTGGTAAAGCTTTTAGGGTTTGTGCTTTTTAAAAGCTCAAACTCTTCATTTTGTGTTTGGTAAATAAAAAAGATGATGTGCTTGTGCTTGCAGCTTTTAAAAGATCAGGGTACTTTTAAAAGCACCTAAGATAGAACTTTTTAAAGTTGGTTTGTATTTTTTAAAATTTAAAAGTCTAATATAATCTCATATGTTAACTAATTTTTAAATTTAATGCTTATATTTATGTCTATTATAGTATTTTTAAATTTTAAAAGCTATATTACCAAATGCAATTATTATTGCTTGTGATTATTAAAAGTAACTTTTAATTTAATTTATCAAATATAAATGCTACAACTTTTAAAAAATCATCTTTTAAAATTTAGCTTTTATAAGTTATTTTTAAAAAATAAAAACTTTATCAGCTTATGTACATGAAATGGTAATATACATAAGCTAAGTAGCGAAAAGAAAAACAATCATAAACCGAACGGATGGAAAATGTTTTAATTAAGAGGGAAAAAGTTGGCCATATAAATACTAATGGTAATCACATGTGATTTTCTTATTACATTTGAACATATGACAATTGACAATGTATTTTGAGTGATATTATGTACATTAGTCTTTTTATATTTAAGTTTAATTAAATTGGTATAAAGTTCAGTGAAAAAAAAGTGTGTATACATTATTTTTTTTTTTCGATTTTTATAACATATAAATTAAATTTTTTAGGAGAATATAAAGTTTTATTGATATGTTACACAAATTTTTGAAGCATAATATACAAAATTTTATACATAACAAAAACTTATCGATATGGCATACAAATTTTTATCTATAGTACATATACAAATTTTTATCCATAGCACATATGTTTTGAGTATGTATTTTTCTAAAAATTTTTATGTTGTACATAAAAAATTTTATGTTATGTAACAAAATTTGTGTATTCACAAAAATTTATGTATCGTGCGTATTTTATTGATTGGATGTCAATATTTTTGACATGTGGTCCTTAAAAAATTTGTTGTGTGCTGTGTATACTAAAATTTGTGTGCTTTGCATCAAATTTTCTATGATCTAATTTTCTAAACATTTATAAGAAAAGATAAAGACGATGAGGACAATGATAATGATAATAAGAGAAGATGAGGAGAAAAAAAGAATAAATAAAACAACATAATAACATCAAGAAGAAGAAAAAAAAAAGAAGACAGCAGTCGAGAGACAACGACGATAACGACTTTGAAAGAAGAGGAAGAAGCGATGATTATTAAAGGAGAGAGAAGTGACACACGAATATAGCCAGCAAATTTTGTAATTTGTAGTTATCAATTAGTCATCATTAATATTTTTAATGGTATGAGATTTCATTATGGAATTACTCACTCTTCTTTAAATGATTAAGTACTGGCCAAATTTTAATAAAAGTGTTGGTCTCTTAATTTTTTTTTTATTTTTAAATAACTTGATTAAATTTAGTTATTTAAAAAAAACTTGAACATCTAGTATTTTTTGTAAATTCAGAATCACTTTTAATTTGCAAAACAAAAAAAGAAATGATTCTCATATGCTTGACATGATTTAGTAATTGAAATATTCCATAGAAAAATAAATATGCAGTAGAGATATAATTAAATTTTAAAAATATAATGAAAGGTTGTATTTTATTTCTTTTACATGGTTTATATATACACATACTTTAATTAATAATATATAAGGTTTAAATCTAAAATATTTTATTTTTTCACTCTTGCAAATGAAAATATTATGTAATCAATTGTATAACTTAACTAAAGATAAAAAATAGTGATAAAATTAAGGTAAAATCTTATATATAGCTTTCTTTATATAAAATTATTAGTTGAAAAATGCTAGATAATAATTTAGTTAAATATATTAAATTATCTAACGATATTCAATTCACACGATGATAATTATATGTGAATTTTTACCTAAAATTAATTACTGTTGTCGATAATAAGGTATAAAAAAAATGTTTTTTTGGGTGATCTTATTTTAAATAAAAACAAAATTCTTGCATTGAACCAATTGTAGGATACAGGGGTTAAAAATCTTATAAAAGAAAATTTCTTGTCTAGTATATAAAGTATAGTTAGGAATAATTAGATAAAAAAATTTTCTTGTCTAGTATATAAATAGTTACGAATTCGATACAATCTCAAATAAGTTTAAGGTTTTTGTCTCTGACATCAAGTTCGCCACGTGATTCTTTCTACTCTTTTAGGATTCAGTGACCTAACTAGCTTGCATTTTTATCATTTATTTTTTTTTTACAAAAAATAGAGAAATTTGAATTCGCGACTTTTAGGTAAATATAAAGAGATTATACCATTTAAATTATAGTTTATTGATGCATTTTCATTCTTTAATTGTTCTTTAATTTTATATTTTTTTTATTTATCCATTTTATTTTTTGAACGCTCTAATTAGTGAGTTTTATAAATTCGGGGACGTTATACTTTTATTTTTTTATACAAGATATTATACTTTTTATTTTATAACTTTTTATCTGTTCCACCAAAACATGTCCTTCTTCATAAGAAACGTAATGTATGACGTCATGCTGACCAATTAGGTTCATAAAATAACGATAATTGAAAGGGTAATGTAAATTACTAACATGCGATTCATTTCTTTAGAAAGAACATTTTGCCATTTCCAGCTCCATAATCTATAATCGCTAATGCATACTCACTCATTTATCATTTTGATATGCAAAATGCATGTGACAATTAATGTGGGTGAATCTGTACAGTAACGATTTAATGCAGATTCATATATGCCTACATGGAAACTGCATCACGCGTAGAACATTAACGCTACAAACATTTTGCTTTAAAAAAAGAAACTAAAAACTTAGAGATTGATTAATGGTGAAAACTCAGATATAGTCGATTTCATCTGAAATTGATATCTGAGAGTCGTTAGATAAAAGTTTAGTCAAATTAATCAAATTATTTTACGATTTTCAAATATTAACTTCACATGAAATTGACTCCACCTGAGTTTTCACCTTAATGAATGATATTTTTAATTTTGATTCTTTAATAAGAAACTTAGATTTATGCCACGATAATAGATAAAATTAAAGGTGTGAGATTTTACATTTTTACTTCCTTTATCGGGCTTCAATTGAATTAAATTAGTGGAATTTCTTGTATTGAAATTATATAAGAAGGTGAATGTTGTTATTGCAAGTTAAAAAATAAAAACTATGGAGAAGATTGTATATATATCAGGCGAAAGTTAGTGTACTCCAGGTAAAGTAGGGAGTGCAACACTCTTTAAAAATTAATTTACTATCAAAAGTTATCAGGTAAATTAAATTTATTTATTATTGTTATTATTTTTTTTGTCATGGGCTGAACAAACAAACCCACACTAACAAAAATATTAATTCCCTCATTTAACACACGGACGACCTTTACACCACAAAAATACTCAAGAAAATTTGATTGAATTCCTCCATTACTCTGTTATGTCTTGCATTTTCACTGTTTTATTTGTTGGTAGGTGCTTCCATCATCATTTCACAGATTTTAACGCTTTTGAAACCACCACATTCCACCTCTACCATAGATGACCTTCAAAGTCCGAAAAATTGCTACCATAGAAAAGGAAGGCGCATGTCTGTCGCTGCTGCTGGTTGGCTATCTCCAAACGCAAAATCGATTCTGTAGAAGAACCCGGTTTCCATGAAGGCGCCATGATTCTCATATGACGACATAGTCAAAGCACAAAATAGATGGCAGTTACAACAATTTCATTATCTTTTATTTTAAATTATCCTCAAATTGTACGTAAAATGAAAAATTAAAATACAATTATATTTAAACAATTATTTGTATTATTTTTTTATTAATTTATTCAAAAAATAATTAAATTTTAAAGTTAATTGATATAAAATATTACAGATATAAAATTAAAAAAAATTATTTGTATAAGAATGAGCCTAATAAATAATTATTCTATTTAATATATAATTAAGAATATTTCTTTCTTTATCAACGAGTTATAGTTCAAATGGCATAATTTTCGTCTAAGAGTTGGTAAAAAAAATACTTCTTTCTTTTATTAACTTTTTTTAAACATTAATTATTTATTTTACATGCAATATAGAAATAAATGAATATAATATTTATTGAGTAGACGTAAAAATTTTTTATTGTCATAGTATTTGAACCAAATAAAAAAATATTATTTTAAAAAAAACTAATAATATATTTTTAATAATATTCTTAATACAAAATAATAAATTTTAAATATTTTTTAAATAATATATATTAACTAAAATAATATAATTATCCAAAATAATATATTATAAATATAATAAAATAACATATTTCAATAAAAAAATTGTTAATAAAAAATTATATAAATATTTTTTATATAAATTTTTGTTTTGCACAAAATAAAATTATTATATGTTTGTTTGCTTTTTATGTTGTATATATGTTTTTTTAATTAAATTTATATAATACAAATTTTTTTATCATTTTATTCATATTTAATGTTTTAATTTTGTTTCACACAAAATAAAATTATATATATATATATATATCACAAAATTTTTTATTATTGTCTTTATATTTAATATTATAATTTTATTTCACATAAAATAAAATTTATTTAAATTTTAATATTATATATATATAACACAAAAAAATTTTTATCATTGTGTTTATATTTAATATTATAGTTTTATTTCACATAAAAAAATTTATTTAAATTTTAATATTATATACATAATATATATTTAATATTATTTTTTTTAAGATTTTAATATATCTTTTTTTTTTCTGGATTTAGTACATAAATTTTCAACTTATTTTTTATGTATTATTTATTTTAATTTTAAAGTTCAATAACCTTTGTTTATACAGACATGTTGTTTTTAATATTTATATACTATTTTTTATTTTGAACTTCAGCTCAATATCTGAGATTTACAAAAAAAATCTAAAACTTGTAAAAAAATGATTAACCTGATTAACAGGTTACCTTTTTAAATCTAGACCATTCAAATAAAATATAATAAATAAAGAGTTCAGATTTGATAAATTCACAAGGTGTGCAGCACTCCATACTTAGCAAGGTGCGTTTAAAGATGAGCCTATATATCATTAAAGTTATAGCTAATTATTATTATTATTATTATTATTATTATTATTATTATTATTATTATTATTATTATTATTATTATTATTATTATTATTATTATTATTATTATTATGGGAACATCCCAGATTTTTTTACTCATATTCATTATTCAATAATTAAGTAATTAAAGTTATACTAATTTAAAAGTTAAATTCATAATAAAAAAAATTAAAAGATAATATACTTGAAAATCTAACCTATCTAATTTGAAAATTTTTTTTGTGACTTAAAAGAAAATAAACAACAATAAAAAAAGAAATAAAAATAAACAAGAAATTACTTAAGAAAAGCAGTCCCATTGAATACTATTTTCAAACTTTTTCCAAGTCAACACTATTTTCAAACTTTTTCCAAGTCAACGGAAACTCCACTTGAAAAGAAATGGTCTTCATTGCAGTCTTTGACATTATGTCTACTACTTTATTTTTTATTTTTTAAAACAAAAGAGCTCAACACATTAAAGTGGAGCAAATAGAAATAGACAACAAATAACAGAAAACTAAAAACCAAAAACACACGACAATCCCTAAGTCATCTCCAGCATCGCCATCAATAACAAAAGGGATCTACACCTTTTCACTCGTTGCAGCTAGCCAAGGTCATGTTGATAATTTCTTCTACACCTTTACTCTGATTCTGAAAAATTCTTCTATTCCTTTTCAACCAAAAGTTCCAGCACAGAAGCATACTACTGTTTGTGATCCTCTTTTCTACGCGGTTCTTCTGTCCAGCTAAGAAAATGTTCTTTTAAAGAACCCGGAAAAGACCACTGCCGACAAACACAGCTATCCACGCACACCATACCTGCCAAGTAAACTCACAGCCAAGAAATAAGTGATGGACCCGTTCCACATCCTTGTTACACAAGGATCCCGAACCGACTCAGTCTTCTCAAAATCAACTGGAAATCAGCGCACCATTTTCAAGATATGATATTTAATTTGAAATTTGAAAATATGAGAGTGAATTTATAACCGACAATAAAAAATCATTTAAGATATAGTCATAACTAATTCTATAATTATTTGATTTGATTATTTTTTATTTTTTTTAATAAAAATATTCTCTTAAAGTATCCAAACAGCTTTAAAATTTAACAAAGCATTTTATATTTTATAAAAAATACTTTTTTCACTCAAATAAACTAACTTAAACCAATACTATAGCATCCTAGTTTTTTTAATCATGTTATTATTTAATAATTAATTAATTAAAATATAATGATTCAAAATTTAAATTCACAATAAAAAATTAAAAGATAATACACTTGAAAATTAAACAAATATAATTTAAATTTAAAAATATAAAAATATTGATTTTAGTGAATTCTTAATTAACCGACAATAAATAACTCTTCAAGATATATTCATAACTAATTTTATAATTATTAAATTTAAATAATCTTTAGTTATATGAAAAGATGAGAAAACTAATTTTGTTCTTTGAGTTTAGTATAAAATTATATTCAAATTCAATTGGGTAAATAAATCTGTTATAAATTTATAGTAAAAAATTACGCAGTAATTAACCAACCTGATATACTAACAGTATTTTATAAATATCTCAAACTATCGTAATCAGATTGACTTGGTTCAATGTTTGTTTTAAAGTTAACTCAATTTTCCATAAATTAGTGTCTAATAAGTATTTTCAAATTTCAAATTTAAAAAATGTTATAGAGCATTTAAAGTGTGATTTAGATTGAATATATAACCTAAAAGGAAGTTATATTCTCCTAATACAATTTGTACATATCTAAGTGTCATTTGAGTCATTCTTTTTTTATTGGGTAAAGTATACTTTTAGTCCCTAAAGTTTGGCAAAAATTTAAAAATATCCCTAAGTTTTATTTTGTTTCAATTTTATCCCAAAAATTTTCGATTTGCATCAAATATACCTTTAAGCATAATTTTCATGCATTATTGTTAGATTGATCTTAATTTTTTTGAAAATTTAGCCGTCAAAGATATATTTGATGCAAATTGAAAACTTTTGGGACAAAATTGAAATAAAATAAAACATAGAGATACTTTTAAAATTTTTACCAAACTTCAAGGACAAAAAATATACTTTACTCTTTTTTATTTTATTTTTCTTTTCTATACAAAAATACTAGATAACCTATCTCTTTTATCTTTTATTGTCCTACAGATTGTCATCTATATATTTTCTCCGTTTTTTTATAAAAAACCCTTATCTTTTCTCACTTTTTTATTATCCTTCGCCAAATTATTTACAAATTCCATTCATATTTGCATAGTTTCTATACTTTCTACAATCTCTATATTTATATTGAGATCATCAACTAAGACATTTTAGTCCTCATAACTCATCATTTATTTGTCTTTCGCACGATTTTTATTAATAATTTATAATCTATTAATCCTAACCACTCCAAATCTTAATTTCATGCATGTGTTTAGAAGAATGAAATCTATTACTTAGCCAAAAATTTATACCTATAT
The DNA here is from genome assembly GCF_003086295.3 of Arachis hypogaea. Classification (NCBI taxonomy): domain Eukaryota; kingdom Viridiplantae; phylum Streptophyta; class Magnoliopsida; order Fabales; family Fabaceae; genus Arachis; species Arachis hypogaea. The sequence continues at coordinate 143,696,258 of NC_092048.1, forward strand.
CAAAACACATACAAAGTTTAGGTATGAAATAAGTTTCTCTCCACTAACAAATTGTACTTATTTATATTAGAATATATATAAAATTTCCATGAATTTAACTAGGATTTTGTACCATTTTTTATATAATTATTTGATATAAATAAAGTTTGTCATTATTTTTATCTTTATAGTTTAGTACATCTATCTTTTATATTAGTACTATTAAGTCTATTTATATTTTTCAAATAGTAACAATTCTAATGATTAAGGCTCTTTATTTTCAAATGGCTTTTAAAAATAAAAATTAGTTATCCATTTTTTTATAAATTATTTTATATAAAAAATTTATTTTAAAAATTTCATAAATAAAATTGAATATCCACAACTAATATAATCTGAAATAAAGCTTAAGCCTAACTTAAAAAATATTAGATTATATTTTAGTATAAGAGCAATTCAATTCAATAGAACTACATTTTATGTTTGCAAAATTAATTTATTATTATTTAATTATAATTAATATCATGCAATAAAATCTCTTTTAGGTGATGAAATAAGATTAAAAATATGTGATCACCTAGTAGTATTTGCTAAATATCAAATATATATATACATGTGTCAATGTAACATAAATCATTTCAAAATATTCTATTTGTACTTAAAAACATAATCAAATGCACATGAGACATTCTTAGACCTAGGAGAGAGACATATTTCATTTATAGTTCTTACAAGTTCAAACTGCATATAAATGTATGCAAATTCTTTTGACTAAAGTCCTAGTCGATCTAGTTTAACATAGTTTTAACCCCATTCTCGTTTTCTAAAAGTATTTAACTACATTTTCAAATTCTAAGTAAATTAAGAAATAATTCTCCAAAAAAATTACAATACAGTACAGTATAAATCATTGTGTGTATTAGTATATGAATTTATATTTTATAGAATCCACAATGGCCATTGATGGATAAGGTGTATATATTAGTAGTAACTGACTCAAGTAATAACTAGCTCAAATAATTATATTTCTAACTAGACCTCTAAATACTCCACATCCTATTTAGAAGGATATATAATGGACCAAATTGGTGGTTACTCTTTCTTAGGTTCTGTTTTTTGTTGTCGTTATTTTTAGACCCGCACTTTATATACTGGAATTTTAGTTTGTTTGAACGTCCTTTCTCTTTTGATTTTAGTTATTGACCACTCATTTTCACAATTATATGAATTCTGAACACCACATATCACATCATCAATAGTACTTGTATGTTAATTTAGCCTGCCCATCATAATTCATATCCAATATTAAGGATATAAAAGAAAATGAGCTAAACTATTGATTAATTGATGAGTAATCCTTAATTGGTTATTGCTATATTGAATATTAAAATTCATACAAAATGAAAATAATTTTGAATTGGAATTTTGATAAAGTTTAATGGGTCAAATGGTCAAACCTTATCTTAACTGAATGAACTGATTGAGTGCCAAAAGTTTCGATTGGTGGAAGGCAGTGGATGAAGATTCTTGCTTTCAACTCCCTTACCTTAATTCCTTGCGTGAAGTTCTTTTCCTAACCCATCTATTGATTCTCATCAAATCACATATGTATATATCTCCAACCTTATACAGTTCAGGTCTGTTTATATATTTTTTTAAAGAAAAATAATTTATTTTATTAAAAAGAAAAAGATTTAATCGTTTTAAAAAGTTATGTTTGTTCATTTTTTAAGTTAATCTAAACACATCTATATTCTAAGTTTTTTGTTTTTTGTTCTAAAAAAATTAACTGGTGCATTCTAAAGTATTATTATCATGAGTTCAATGAGGGAGTCAATTGTTTTTAACTGATATAAGTTAAGTTTTTTTATTTTTAATTTTTAATTCTAGATTTTAAATTTTATATCTTGAATTTTTTAAAATAAAAAAAATTATTTTACAATAAATAAGTTGGTTAACGTAACTACTTAAAAACTGGTTTTTTTCACGTTTGATTTGATTTGATTATTGGAGCGAGTGCGCTGATGTTGGTACTTCCTTTTATAACAGTATATATTGTTTTATTAATATGAGTTGATTTAAGAGTTGTTGGCCTTAATTTGCATGTGAGGTTGTATTTGTGTGAATTAAGAGTTGGTACTTTGAGATGTTATTGCATTGTAGTTGTGAATTGATAAAATTTGGAATTTGTAATTTGTCTTTGATATATATCAAGAAGGATAAATTACAAAGGAGAAGTCTTTGTTCTCTTGTTTACAGATGGAGCGTGTACGAATGATCTGAAAAAAAGACTGATAATATTTTGAATAATGTTACACATTTAGGAGTCTTGAACACCTTTTAAAATGGTTCATATGGTTTTAGTTTCGGAGAAAAAGTTTTGTAATGTTTTTAAATTGCAATGAATTTTTATTTCTTCTATAATTAGTTGTTTTTTTATTTTTTTATTAGATACTTTTAAAATTAATTATAATGCTAGTTATTTTAATTTTAGTGATTGAATTAGTTTTGTTTGTATTAATGATGACTGAAATGGAAATTAACAAGATGGCTGCTTGAGAATAGTTGAGAGTTCTGCAATATTCTTCAAAAAAAAGTTATTTATTATTTGAAGAAAATTTTTATTATTCTGGGACTTGAGACAAATCGATGTGATTTGTGAAACAGATTGTTTAAAGACTTATAATTTTATTACCAATTCTCATGACAATGCTAGTTGTATAGATCTTTTGGTATTTAAAGTCATCTATATCATACTTTGAAAGTGGAGTGTTAATTTTCGCTTAATCATGAGATACAAATATAGTAGCGTAGATCCCATGACAAAGATAGTGCGTCTTCTTAGGCTTAGTTTGGTAAAGCTTTTACTTTTTAAAAGTAGCTTATAAAAGTTAACTTTTAAAAGATGGCTTTTTAAAAGTTGTAGCATTTATGTTTGGTAAATCAAATCAAAAACAACTTTTAATAAACATAAGCAACATCAATTGTGTTTGGTAAAATAGCTTTTAAAATTTAAAAATACTATAATAGACATAAATACAAACATTAAATTTGAAAATTAGTTAACAATGAGGTTATATTAGACTTTTAAATTTTGAAAAGCACAAGCCAACTTTGAAAAGCTCTATCCTAGGTGCTTTCAAAAGTACCCCGATCTTTTAAAAGCTGCAAGTACAAGCACATGATCTTTTTGATTTACCAAACACAAAATGAGGAGCTTGAGCTTTTAAAAAGCACAAGGACATCTTCAAAAAGCTTTACCAAACCAAGCCTTAGTCTTTTAGAATTTTCTTTTTCTTTTTCTTTTGTGTTTGGTTGTTTTTCTCTTCAATAAAAAAAAATTACGTTCAAGTCTTTTTATAAACAAAATTCAACTAAATTAAATAATAAGATTTGAAATAATACTAATTATAACTAATTTTTATTACTTAATTAATAAAAAGATTTAGATGTGTAGTATTATTCTAATATATATATATATAACTATTAGTCTAACTATTGATTTGTTATATACAGTGACACAATTTTTTTATACGTCAATGAGTTATAACTCAAATGACATAATTTTTTTATACTCACTCAGAAGTTCGTGGGTTCAAGTCTCTCTCCTAATTTTAGAAAAAAAATATATACAATTATTTTTGGTAATTGATAATATTAGAAAAAAAATTATTTTATTTAACATTTATTAATTGGTGTAATAAAGTAAGATCTGGCTAAATTTTTTTATTACCAAATATTTTTAATTTTATAAATAACATATGTTATATGCTAATTCATTCCAGATTCATTCATTAATAGATAATAGTAGTTAGTCTAATTTACCTATTAATAAATGAATTTAGAAACTAAAAATATTAGTTAGATTAATGGTTATGTAATAATATATATACCAAAAATTAGTTCTAAAATTTTCTTATACATATAATTAATTTACATTTTTTAACTAAATAATTATATTTATCATCATAAAATAATTAAATTTGTAATAAATAAATTATCATATCTTTATACAGTTTATAAAAAAATTATAAAAAACAAAATACATATTTCTGTAGATAATGATTATTGATTGGTGATTGATTTTCTTAATACATATATAATGATTATCATTGTCACATGAAGATGTTTAGAAGTAGTGGGCAATATGCTTTAGCAAGGTGATGAAAGCTAAGTTCACAAGCTTGTCCATTCAAAAAATATATATAATATATATGTGTATAAAAACTAACACATTATGAAAGGTGAAAACCCAAATATAAACTATATGAAGTTAAAATAATATATAGGAAGGAAAAGGATAGAGATGAAGCACCACATTATGATTGAGACTTGACTTATCTATATATACAAAATTTTACGACGATACCGGAAAGGCAAAATTCATATGGTGTTATTCATTGATAGCTCGTGATTTAATTTATTCCTTCACCAAAAAGTTGACAGGAACTGTGTGTACTGTGAACCGTGTACGTAGTCGTAGAAGTAGTAGTATTTCTTGACTGTATCAGCTAGATGCGCATGTTTTCTAATTTTTTATTTTATTGTAAGCTATGCTCACTCAAATACGATATAATATCAAAGCCTGGCCTATTCGATTAAATTTATAATAGTCAAATAAGGTATACAATATATTCTAGTACATTTCACATTCTAAATGTTTATTTAATGTTCATTTTTAGGCGTGAAAAGGATATATTAGAAACTTTACATTTTCAAAGAATATAATCTCTTGAATTTTGATAAATATGAATTATCATTTAGCTCTTAATATGGAAATGTTGAAAATATAACTGCATAGAACAACAATTATATGCGCTTGTATCTGTATGTATATTAATTCGGTGGATCGAAAAGAAAAAGAAGAAAGAATTGAAAGCAACCTATCTATCTATATAGATGATGAACAATGAGGATTTAGATAAATTAGGCAAGAAGGCATGTATGGTAAATGAGAATATGTTGCAACGGTGGAGTTGAAGAATTGAAGCTTGTTAGAGGGGTCAAAAAGAAGAATGCTTTAAATTTGAATTCTCTAAATTTTGAATTTTTACTTTAAAAGATAAAGTGTGATATCTCACTTTTGAATAGTCTTTTTTTCATATTTTCTTTTGGTCCCACTTAAAAAATAAATGGTGAGAGATTACATTTTATACTATAAAGTGAAATTTAAAATTTAGAGGATTCAAATATATTTTTTGCCATCAGTTAGTTATTAATATTTAAAAGTATGAGATAAAGTATGTTGTTGAATTATTATATTAAAAAATTGAATTGATAGCTAAATAATGTCAAAAAACAATAAATTGTAACCAACCCCTAATATTTTTCGGGTCAGAAATAGACCTCAGGTAGAAGGTGAAATTGATGTTGAATTGAGAGACAAAGAAAGTGGTAGGAAGTGGCAGAGGAATGAACTAAAGTGTTGTATTATTTTCCATAAAGTTTGGTGCAAAGTTGTGGGGATGCATATGGTGTATGTGACCCTTCGGAACTTTAGGTCCATATATAAGAAGGTTCATCACAAGTTCATAGCCTCATATCGCCTTTACAAAAGTTAAGAGCGAATGTCCTCTGTAAAAGGAAGAGAAAAAGAAAAAAAGAGAACGAATTCTTTTGGCTTTTCGTTTGTCTTTCTTACTTTCTTCTTCATAAGGATCGCCATTCAATCAATAATCACGATACCCCTTTGTAGCTAATTTTATACAATGACCAAAAACTACAATTTTGTTTGTTTTCTATATATATAAAATGATGAACAAACACATATATCTAATTTATATTCTAATTAAAGGTTCTCCAAATAATAAAGTATTCAAATAATAATTGAATTGCATCGTATATATAAACTAGCTTTCCAGTTTCCACACTTCCTTGAACCACGAGTTTAATTTATTTTTCAAGATCACACCTTTTTCCCCCTCCTGTTTTACAGGTTTTTCTACTAACAAAACCGAAATATCTTGGAGAATAGTAAATCTTATAATATAAATATATATTTGATTAAAATTTCTCCAGATAACCAACATTCAACTAGTCAACTATTAGCTATTTTGTCATCAATTGATAATTTTGATTTTTTTTAATTTATTACTTAGTGACTATTTAAAATTTATTTTTAAAAAATATATAATTAATAATTATTAATTATAGTTGTTTAAAATTGATTGATTTTTTTATATATTTAAACAACATAGGTAATAAAACATATTAGTTTTTCTGTTAAAAGAAATTATATAACTTGCAAAAGTAATTGGCCCATTAGTTTTATTATTTTATTTTACAGCCAATAAATCATAACAATGCAACATAGGATGACAAAAAAAATTTAAAGAAAAATAGAATATAGATGCGAGATGACCCGCAAATTCTTTAGTTATACGAGCCTTGCACAAATAGAACATTGTTTCGTTTTTTTTTTTTTTTTTGGTAACTAGAAGATTGTTTCGTATATCCGAGTATACGATATGCTAATTACTTGTATAAAAATATATTTCCGAAAATATAATCTAATAATCAGTGGCGGAGGTATTGGGAGACCAGCGTGGGCCATGGCCCCCTCCCTATTCATATTCTTCGTATTGTTTCGTATGAAAAAGTCAATTCTCTCTTATTTTTTATTTTAAAATTTAAAAGATTAAGATAGTGATTTTTTTTAAATTGATTTATTTAATTAATTAGTTAAATTAGTTTCATTCTAGTTGGTTCTCTAACGAAATTCTTATCGAAACTTATCTGTTATTAATTTATTATTCACTAGTATGAGTTTCAGGCCTTCATGCTAAATTTTGTGGCTCTGCAGGAATTATGTACCTGGAAAGAGGGAAAAGAAAATTAAAATCCAATTGACATAGGCAAAATAATAAGGTTGTGATCCAATTATATATATACATCCATAGTTTTTTTTTTATTTCGGTCATATTATTGAATTAAAACTTTATTTTGCTTTTAGAATTTAAAGTGAGAAGCTAATGAGTGAAATGTGACCTGCACTAGTATTTAGTATAATTCTCAACTACATTCACAATGTCCATTCTATGGTCTTCAAAACAGAAAATAAATTTATTTGTTTATTTCTTTTCTTATTTATTGAATATAAATTTTCTATATATTTATTTATTTATTTTAAATAATAAATTTATAGATACTAATAAGTTAATTATAATAAAAAATAAATAATATTATAAATAAAAAAATAATTATAAAAATTTGGCTCTCTTAATATTAAAATTCTGATTTTGTCACTAAATATAATAATTAAGATTATTTGATATATCATATATGTAGTTATATTATTTGATATAATACTTGTCTAGCTTGTTATCATCGTAATTTGATTTGTTAAGCAAAATTGATATAGGTTTTAGTTTTCGTATCATCCTTCCTTTTTTTTATTAAAGATAAGGAGATTCGAACCCACAATCTCTTAAAGTAAATATAAAAAAATTATGTTATTTAAATTATAATTCATTAACTTTCGTATCTTCCTCGGGTAGAATGTAAATTAATAAGTTTATCTAATCCTTTCATATATATATATATCCCATTTGATGACCAATCTCTTGGTGAAGGCAACCCGTGAATGGGTTTTGAAGTACAAGAATCATATGACTTCAACTTGCATTCCATGCTCGAACTAAATAAAAAGTATATTTTCTTCTTTATGCCGCTGCATCAAAATTCGAAAGGCTTTTTATTACGTGAAAGTTGAAACAACTCGCCAATTTGTATTGTGTTTTTTTTATTATTATTAAATGGGTAGTGCTAGGGAGCCAGTTAATTTTAGAATTCACCAAAAATCGAACCCTGATCTTTCGGATCTAAAACTCTAATACCATGTCATGAACCCACTCATCCCAAAAACGTAACCTGACAGGACAATGTAACACTAATGGTCATATCTCTAATACTTCCTAAACTTCCATTGTATATATTGTACGCTTAGACCATTGGTTCCCTATACTTTTCCTTATTAAACATTAATAGGTAGAATCCTCACAAACACCAAAACGCGGAAGTGAGATCAAAACAATCACAAATCATAACAAACCAACAAAACAACACAAAATAAATATGATTGAAAAAATCAAAATACCAAAACCCAAAAAAACTAACTCCTATTATTAAGGCACACTTACAATCCTCAGGATGGAAGTTAATTTTTAAAGAGGATGCTACATACCTCATTAATTTATACATGTCCTCTATCTACTTCATTCCAACAAGTTGGTTTCCCCGCGTGATATATCATATTCATTAAGATACCACTTACAGAAATTCCATTATTTAAGTTTCCTTGTGAATTTTGAATTTTAAAGGGGTTATTAGATCATTATCCAATAATTGTGGAAGATACAAAATATAAAAGTGGATCAAAATTCTTCCAAAGCTTAGACTTTTGGTTTATATAGAAGGACTTCTTAAAAATGGTGAAAAAGAAACGGAGAGATTTATGAAATGTACAATTCAACAATAAAATGAAGATTATGACGACCTCCTTAAAAAGATGGTATAAAGATAAATTTAGCGACATGAATAAGAAAATCAATATGTTTGAGAAAGAGAAAAAGGGCATTAGTGAGATGTTGTGAGAAATGGTATGAGAGAAAATAAATTTACGCAAAATAATGTCACGGTCTCGACATGCGAACGAAATGGACAAAAATACTAGGTACTTTTATAGCATAGCTTCAGCGAGAAGGAGAAACAATAAAATTGATGCTTTGGTGATTAATGATAGGTTGGTAAAGAATCAAGCCAGAATCAAAATTGCTATTCGAGAGTTCTATACGGACTTGTATCATTAGGAGAGATCTACCATGATGGGTTCAGAGATGGATTTGGTTAAACGTATAGATAATGATAAATCAAAAGTTTTAGAGGTGTTTCCGTCAGTTAAGGAGATCAGAGAGACAGTATGAAAATGTGAATCTCTAAAGCGCCAGGAAGCGATGGATATAACATAAACTTTATTAAGAAATACTGGGATGAGATTGGTTCGGACTTCACGGCAGCCATAATGGATTTCTTTCAGATAACTAGGTTTCCTTTTGATGTAAATATTACATGGGTAACGTGAGCACTGAAGTTTGTTGGAGTTAAGGAGATCAAAGACCTTCGATCGATTAGTATGGTTGGTTGTATGTACAAGGTGATTTCGAAGGTATTTGTTAGGAGAATGAGGACGGTTATGCCAGGACTAGTAGCGGAGACTCAAAGTGCATTTGTTTAAGGTCGAAATATTCATGATGGAGCACTTATTGCTTGTGAAATGGTGCATTGGCTCAAACTAAGAAAAAAAAGAAGCAGGAATTATCAAGTTAGATTTTCAAAAGGCATATCATAGGGTCAAGTGGAGATTTGTGGACATTGTTTTGTAAAAGATGGACTTTGCTCGGAGATAGAGGGAGTGGGTTATGAAGTGTGTTGGGATGACTTCTATATCTGTTTTGATAAATGGTTTGCCATCTAAACCATTCAAAATGGAAAGGAAACTGAGATAAGGGGATCCACTATCTCCACTCTTGTTTGTACTAGTTGTTGATGTGTTACATAGAATGGTGGAAGAGGCGGTTAGAAATGGTCGGATATCGTCTTTGCTAGGTTGAGAGGGATTATAGTTGTCTCATCTTCAATTTGCAAATAAACTATATTATTCTGCCCAACTGAGAAGGAGACCATAAAGAATTACAAGAGGTTACTACGATATTTTGAGCTAATATCAAGGCTAAGCATTAACTTTGACAAATCAAGTTTAATCTCAGTTAATTGTGAACAGCAGTGGGTTCAGAATATGTGTAGATTATTGGATTGCAAGGTGGCTACTCTTCTAATTAAATATTTGGAAATCTCTCTAGAAGCTAATCCCAATAGTAGATAAAGTAGAGAAAAAGGTTCTATTTATGAAAAGTTAAACTACTTAATAAAGTAGGTAAATTAGTTCTCATCAAATCAGTGCTAAATAGTTTGATAGTATACTACCTAGGTCTGTATAAGATGTCAAAAGCGGTTGCAGATAAGTTGATATCACTACAGAAGAGGTTCATGTGGAGTAAGGAGGACAGCAAGAATGGTATGACGATGGTGAGATGAAAAGTAGTGCAGGCTATAAAAAAGTTAGATGGTGTGAGGGTGGGGGATGTCGTGATCCGTAATACATCATTACTATTTAAGTGGTGGTGACGCTTCTCAAAAAAAGAGTGTCTGTTATGGAAGAAAGTGGTTCACTCTTGCAACAATATGAATTCCAATGTGATATTATCTCATCAGTCAATACCTACAAGAAGGGGTCCGTGAAAGGATATCTGTCAACTACAGATCAATGAGCAACATATGAGAGATAAGATAACTACTGGGCTAACTATGGAGGTAGGTGATGGTAGAAGGACTCATTTTTTAGAGGATGTCTGGCTACAAAGTGGTTCATTGAAAGATCGGTTTTTGAGACTCTTCTCACTTTCAAACCAAAGAGGATTCGTCATAGAAAAGTATGGATTTTAGAATGGAATAGAGTACATTTGGAGCTTCCAATGGAGGCAAGAGTTATTCCAATGGGAGTTGAATTTAATGAATCAGTTACATAATAAGTTGAGGCGAGTTACACTAGTATTGATAGAGAGGATAGAGTTGTGTGAAAATTTGATAGACAAAGAGCTTTTACTACTAACTCATTTGCGCAGGTCTTGCAGACAGAAACAATTCCTAAAGAAGTCACAAGCTATAGCTTCACTAGAACTATTTGGATAGGATTAGTTTTACCAATAGTGGAATTATTTATAGTTTGTGTTAGTTGGTAGAATAAACACAAAAAAAAGACTGAGCAAAATAAGAATAGTAAATAGTGAAGACAATGTATATGTCTTGTATAAGAAGGAGGTTGAATATATTCATCATTTATTTTTTGATTGTGATTTTACTTGGCAGGTGTGTTGTGCATGATTATCTATTTCTGGGAGTTTATGGTCCGTTCCAAGCACAATGAAGGAACACTTTGAAAGTTGAATAGGAGGTCTTAATAAAAAGGAGGAGACAAAGAAGTAGTTGATGTGTTTCTTTATTATTGTTTAAAATATTTGGTTGGAAAGGAATAAAAAGATCTTCCAAAAGTAGGAAGCCAACTTGGAGGAGATTATCAACAAATCTTTAATTAGTTACAAGGAATGGACTCAGAAAGATTCCTTTCATTGTTGATAGCAATGTCGGAGATAATGATGCGACTAGTATTTTATTTTTCTCCTATATTTGTTTATTGTTATTGTTTCTTTTGTCGTCCCACTTTATTATGTTGAGCTCGTTTTTTCTTCAAAAGAAAAAGTTGAACCCAACTTAATTACTACATTTTAATTCATTTTGTTAAGAGAATAATTAGAATCAAATTAAATCAATTAGTATCATTTGTATTTATATAGCGTGTCTGTCTATTAATTATAGAATTTTATACTTTTATTACTTTGATTCTTCTAGCAACTATATATACCCCTTGTACATTGTATTTTTCAAAACACTCAATAATACACAAATCATTTATCTAGTTTAGTCCATTGTTTCTAACATGGTATCAAGAACTTAGGTTTTATTTTCTTCCATGAATTTTTTTTCATAGTTCTGGTTTCTCTTCCTTCTCCCGACAGCCTCTTTTGTCCTCATTTTGCTCGCCTTCCCAATCTTTTTATTTGTCCTAGACCATATCATTGTCTTCGTTTCATCCTCACGAGCACAAAGAGCTCTGCCACGCTGTCTGACTCTGCCGCACGCGCCTCCACGTGCCGCCAAAACATCCCTGGCCGCACCCATTGTTTCTTTGCCCAGGCACTTCAGCATCTGTTGGATCTTTGGTGAAGATCGCATGCTCCACAAGCTTTCACGTGTCGCGCCACAACCTTCCCAGCAACCCGCCCGCGTGCCAACACAGCGTCAGCGTGTCTCCTCCCTCCATTCAGACGTCGCCACATGTCATCCTTTTGCTGACTTGGCATACAACTGGGACCCTTCCTAATCGTTTTTGTGAGTTCTTTCCGATTCTGCCCTCTATTTTTTGTTTTCAGCCCCAAATTTGCAGTTTCTACCTTTTTTTGCCTTTGTTCCTATTATTATGGAGAAATTTGATGTTTTTCAGCCTATTCCTGTTATCCTTAATGGCTCCAACTATGCTCATTGGTAGGGGTGTGCATGGACCGGGTGAAATCGAGTTTGATGTGACACAGACTCGACTCGAAATATACACCGGGCCTATTTATTAGACCCGAATCCGACACCAGACCCGATGAAACCTATACACTTTCGGGCCACGATTATACCGGGTGAAAACCGGACCGTTAATATTATATTAAATCGATACCTTCTTATAAGCTAGCATGTGAAAATATCCAAATTTTCAATACTCCAACCATTATTTGACATGGTAAAATTCACTTAGAAAAATATAACAAGAACCAACTATTCTCTAAAGTTAAAGCATAACCATAATCAATACTAATATTGTCTAATAACACCAAATATTTAAATCATATTTAAAATCTTATGCATTTTAAACATAAAACATTAACTTATAGTCTTATAATAACTAATAACACAAAATATTAAGGTTTACAATACTTAAATTCCATATAAGAATAACCATCATCCATCACTAATAACACAAAATATTAATTGTATATGATGACTGGCCATCAGGCCGATTTCGGGTGACCCGAGCCATGGCCAGGACCCGACCCGAAATAATGACCGGATCTATTTTTGAGAACCTTACCCGGCCCTAAACCCGGTGAAATCACACCAAATTAGCCCATAAAAGTGTTTGGGGTCGGGCCGGACCATGCACACCCCTACTCATTGGGTTGAAGCTATGCAAGGATTTCTTAAAGGACGAAAATTATGGCGATACGTGACTGGTGATATTGTTTGTCCTGTTAAGCAAACTGTGACTGACAAATCCAAAAATGAGACCTCCAAATACAAGGAAGATGTTGAAAAGGACTTTGCAGAGAGATTGGAAGATTGGAGGATAGTAAAAATCATCAGATTATCCCTTGGTTCCCAAACATTTATACTCCCGCCATGCATTTACACTTTGGACATTTTGAAACTGCTAAAGAGGTATGGGATCATTTAGTCAAGCGTTACACTATTTCTGATCTCTCTCATCAGTACCAACGGCTAAAGGAGCTTCATAGCCTTAAGCAAGAACATGGCCAAGCGATTTTTTATTTTCTTGCTCAGATGGAAATTATTTGGGATCAATTAACCTCTTATGAGCCTGTTCTTAAAGATCCCACTGGTGCTAAGGCATATGAGGATTATAGGAGCCGGACATGTCTCATATAGTTTCTTATGGCACTTATTGATGATTATGAGTCGGTCAGGGCTTCTCTTGTTCATCATAATCTCTTGCCTAGTCTTGAAGATGCTCTTCCTCGTCTTAAGTCTGAAGAAATACGCTTGGGATTGACTTGTTCTAAGAGTGAAACTGTCTTTGCTGACACCGACAGAAAGGGCAAAATCTGTTAAAACTGTAACTGTCCTAGGCATTCCTTCTCCGACTGTCTCTCTATTGAATGTCGTAAGTGCAAATAAAAAGGTCACATTGGATCCAATTGTCCGAAACTGTTCTGCCATTATTGTAAGCTCTCGAGTCATTTGATTACTACCTGTCCTACTCGACCACCACGTTCGGATCAGAACAAGTATCAACCTCATCCCAACAACTCTCCGCATGTGCTTGCTTCTACTGCTGCTGCTACTGAGTCCACCCCTTCTACCTCTCTCAATACACCTTTTGTCTCTCCATCAGACATTGAATCTCTTCTTAAGCAACTTCTTTCTTTTTCTAGTAATACCCCTGCTGCTCTTTCCACCCCTCCAAGTAATTCTAAATGGTATTTTGATTCTAGTTGTTTTAATCATATGTCTCATTTGTGATATCTTTTCTTTTTATTGTCTACCACTACAAATGCACCTTCTGTCAACACTGCTAATGGTTCCCTCCTGCATGCAACACATCAAGGGTTTCTTTCACAGTCCAATATCCATCTTTCTGATACTTATTTTATTCCAAAATTGGATTTTAATCTTATCTTTGTCGGTCAACTTGTTGAACTCGATTTTGATGTCACTTTTTCTATTTCTAGTTATCATGTGCATGATCGTCAGACGGGAAAGATCATCGGGACTGGTTGTAAGGTCGGGTGTTTATTTGAGCCCGAGAATCTTCATGTTCCCTCTACGTTAAATATCTATGCTGTTTCCTTTCCATCTACTCTTCACTTGTGGTATCGTCGTTTTGTCCACAGCTCCTTAGGAAAATTGTGTCCTCTTATGTCTACAGGTATTTTAGGTCAAGTTCAAAATGAGTCTTTTGATGGTATAATAGCTCAGCATCCAAGAAACAAGAATTGACTCATTCAAATTCAATTACTATCTAATAGCTTTCTGTCTCTGTTCTTGATTTACTGTTTCTCTCGAAAACCTTCATTGCTTGGTTCTTCATCATATTCATTCTTCTTGAATATTCTTATCATGATATCAGAGCCCTTAGGTTACAACTATGGCTATGATCCTGTCTAATGCTTCTACAACCAAAGACCTTTTACCAGTAATTGTTGATAAACTTGATTACAATAATTTTGTTACATAGAAACAAGCTACGATGGTTACGGTTAAAAGTTAGAGTCTTAAAAGTCATTTCAAGAAGGAAAATATACCTACTCAATGGTAGATTCTGGAGATGCTACAAAGCCATCACAAACTGAATCTAAAACTTATAAGGAGTGAAAGCTCTAAGATAACTCACTGATTACATGACTTATAGCTGCAATATCAACAAGCTTAAAAAATAAAGTTGTGCACTGTAAGTACTTCTATCAAATGTGGAATACCATCAATGAATATTTTACTGCATCGTCAAGAGCAAGAATTTAAACTCTTTGATCTCAATTGAGATCAGTAAGGCTTACAATACAGTTGCAAATTATCTCTCCAACATTTGTCAAATTGTAGATTTTCTAATTGCTTTAGATTCTCTAGTCTCTGAAGATGAACATATTCAAACAATTCTTAATGGAATCACTGAAGAGTATCAAAGATTTATTTGTACTGTTATAGTAAAAATAGACAAATTCACAGTCGTTAAAACAGAATCTTATTTGATAGCATATAAAATATGCTAAATCGGTTCAAGAAACCTTCTCAATCGATTCTTTTAGCTAATCTGTCACAATCTTCAAATGCAAATAATCAAAATTTTCAAAGAAACAATAATTTCAGAGGAAGAGAAAGAAGAGTCAAGTTCATAAGAGAATGTCTTGTTCTTATACTCATCAACAACAAGGCATTGTGAAAAAAAAGAAAGCATAGATACCTAACTGAGGTAGGTCTTGCTCTATTAACCACTACTGCCTTGCCATTACAATTCTGGGATGATGCATTTCTTGTTATATCTTATTAGATTAACAGATTGTCCACTCCTATTTTACAAAATCAATCTCCTTTTGAAAAGATGTATCACCAACAACTAGATTATAATTTTTTAAAGGTATTTAGGTGTACATGCTATCCTCTTTTACGGTTTTACAACAAACACAAGTTTGATTATAAATCACATTTATGTTTATTTTTGGAATATGATTCTCAACTTAAAAACTACAAATGTCTTTCCCCTGATGGTAAGCTCTATTTATCTCGTAATGTTTTTTATGAAGGCAAGTTTCCATACTCAACTCATTTTACTAAAACTATTGCTAATTCTACTTCTGAATTTTTTAGAGAAGATACTTACTTTAATTACCAATTTGTTGCTATTCTAAGCTTTCAATTAGACTTACCTATCTCATATTCACCTCCTACATCTTCTATACCAGCACCTACTACTCCTCTTATTTCTCCCATTACACTAGTTACAAATACACCATCAATTTTACAATAATCTCATATACTTTACCTTTTGGACAGATTTCTATCTCTAATATTAAAATTCAACTCCCTTTTTTTTCACTATCTCGTCTTCCACCACCGAAATTTAATTTTCATCTAATGACTACAAGATCAAAATATACACACTGTAACTCATCTGTTAATCTTACTCACTTGTTAGACTCTAAAAAAAATCTTTTTTTTTTTATCATCTGCTTAAAACTGTACAACAAACTCTTCAACATCAATATTAGAGAATAGCAATAAAATTTGAATATATAACTTTAACCAGATGCAAAATTTGAGAATTAATATTGCCGTTCTCAAATGTTACTATCATCGGTAATAAATAAGTGTTTGCTGTCAAGAAAAATTCACAAGGTCATCCAATTTTATATTTTTATTCTTTATGTTTTATTTTTAATATCTTATATTATTATATTCTCATAAATAAATCCAGCCTTGTAGAACTTCAATTTATAGATTGACATGATCGACCCTTAGCTTCGACATCTCTGCGCTCATAATCTCGACAATGTAACATCTCGTTTTTTTTTTTAGTTTGTTAATGAATAATGATAATACTTTAATTTAACTTATATAGATTAATTGAGGAAAAGATAGAAAGATTATTCCTTTGAATTATTCACACCTTGCATCATAAGCCATGTGGTTAATAATTTAAAAGGTCGTTATAAACATATTCGATGTCGAAAGAAAACTAGAAAGCAATAAAGTGAAAAGATATATCAACAGTATCCTGATGAAACAATGTTCAATTTGAAATCAAAAGGAATTTCCTTGCTTCACTTCAAGAATAATTATATAAAGTTGCAAGGTTTATCTACGTTATCCAATGATCGATATAATATATAAGAACTAAATCAAGTGTAGCACATTATTCATTTCATATCCAATGCGAAACTTTAATTTTCATGCACGTGCAAAGTCGCAGTTATTTAATCGTGTATTATAATATAAAAAAAAGTTATCTAAATATATATATTTAATTAAATAATCGTATGAAAGTCTTTATAGTCTTAGTATATAATTTTTTTTATACATAGGAAGTATTATAAATAATTAATTGAAAAAATATTATATGCATCACCATTATATATATATATATATATATATATATATATATATATATATATATATATATATATATATATATACTTTCTCTTTTATATTTTTATTTTTAATATTAAAAATAAATGATAAAATGCGAAAGAAGACAAAATTTAATCTTTTTATATTATGAAAAAATAAATATGTTATGTATAAAAAATTAGTCATCAAATTATATATTAAAAATAAATATATTATGTATACTTTGGTGTAAATATCTTTCCTCTAATAATATAATAATTTGTATGTGCTTATGAATTAAACAATATTGGCTTCACTATTTCTTGACGGTCCAATTCACCATTTTTTTGTTGGTGTTCCATTTTCCAAAGAAATCTCTTCATGAGTACTAGCTAGATAGCTACTCTTTCAATAACAACGCAATGCATTCCATCGTAAACTTATGCCGAGGGTTGTGGTCTACCTTGTTTGGTGCTCTTATTTAGAAGATCAATCGAACATATTAGCAGATAAAAAAAGAATGAAAACATAAATAGAATTAGAAAAAATAGAGAAAAATGATAATAAAAGACTATAAAAAGAATAGTCTAGGAAATTTTTTCTTTAGACGAATGTAGCCAAGTGGATCAAGAAAGTGGATTGTGAATCCACCGTGTGGAGGTTCAATTCCCGTAGTTTGCCCATCAATCATATATATATATATGGTCCCTTTCACGAGAGATTATTCAAAATTATTATTAGTACCAAAATCAGTTATTAAAATTAATTATGATTATATTTGTGTATAAATATATATTTAGTTTAATTTATTTTTAATGTATAGTTATATTTTAATATACATTTTATATTAATAGATGATTTTGATGATTAATTTTAGTGCACATATAACATATATAAAAATAATCCTGTTAAGTAAACAATAAGAGATGTGAACAACATAAACAACGAGTTGTATTTTAGGTCTATTAACCACTTAAAATAAAGATTATATCTAATTAATTCTAAATTTAATTTTTAAAATTAAAATTAACTTTTCTTTTTTAAAATTAAAAAAATATATTATTTTTCTATACTTTTTTATATACAAAATATTTATCAAAAGATAATACAAATCAACCCAAATTAATAAAAATTATCTATTCATTAATTATTTCTAAAATAAATATATAATATTAAATATAATAAATATATAATTTTAAATTTTTATATATAAAATTATAAATATTAAATTAAATAAAATAATTTTAAATTATTATCTCTCTAACAATGCTCTTATTCTATATATGCATAATTATTACGCTTACAATTATGTAAATAAAGACCATAAGTCTTAAGTTGTCCCTTTAGTGGCTTAACAAAAGGCAACGAGAAAGCATTTAACTTTTCTCTTTAACAAAAAACATTATGGGTCGATCGTCATGGACTTACTGTATGTCTCCACCTCATCATTTTCTTGGCTAATGGAAAACTACGTATTCCTACTCCCCTTATACCAAGGGATATGCAATCCAAGCTAAGAAGCATAGTATCCAAAATTTATCACTAAACTCGTTGGGCTAAGGCTCATTATTTATTGGACTTTCAATTATATGGTATATATCAGTCTCTTCAATTCATAACAAATAATAAATCAATAATAAGTATTTTCAATTGTCAATGAACTAATTGATCTTGTTATAAAAATATAATAAGACATACTTATGGAATAATGGGAGATTTTTATTGGATAAAAGTGGAAATTTTTTTATCATTTCAGCATATTTATATTTAGATTAAGGAAAGGAGGGGGGCTGGTTTTTGAATTTGTACTTTTAGAAGGTGCGTTTGAAATTGGTGACAAGTGACAATTGATATGAATGACTTTGTCATTGTGAATTCTCCTTGTTACAAACATGCACGCACTATAAAGAAGACCTGTGTAGCAGTGAATGTTCATCGTTAATAATTGGTATAGTGTTCAATGTCATATTTCATTGGAGGGAATTTAGCCACCAAGTCGATGATGGGTTTCTCCCCCTTTTTTGCCACAATATATATGTTACTATGATGTTTTGAATCATGTTTACTGTCGCTTAAAACCTATAAATGTGGTACATGTCCGCCGTATAGTAGTTTTTCTCCCGGGCCTAGCGAGTTAATTAATTTTATTTTGAAAAAGTATAGGTAGATAATATAAATATTAAATAATATGAATAATAAATATATTAGATGTTCATTTCATTAGGTATACGAACGATTATTTTAAGGAGATGCTCCCATAAAGACGTAGAAAACGTCATTTTTTAAAAATATTTTTTAATAATTAAAATTTAACACATATAATTACTTAAATTATGTTATTTTTGTCAAAATTATGTCAGACAAATTAATTTGATCGAAAAATAGTGAATCAAATTTTGAATCTATCTAAATTAATATTATTTTTTATAAAAAATGACTATAATATTCCTATTATATAAAATGACTAAAATACTCTTATTATATATATTAATTTTGAAAATTCTAAATTTTAACCCTTTTCTTCTCTATCATTATAGGGTTAGAATTTAAAATTTTTAAAATTAATATTAATATATATATAAAATAAGAATATTTTAGTTGTGTTTTATAATAGGAATATTGTAGTAATTTTTTATAAAAAATATTAATTTATACTGATTCAAAATTTAATTTATTAATTTTTTTGCTAAATTGATTTGTCCAGTCTAATTTTAATAAAATAATACAATTTAATTGATTATATGCATTAAATTTTAATTTTTAGAAAATATCTTTTAAAAAATAACGTTTTTGACATCTTTATCTAAGTGATTCTCTTATTTTAATTAATATTAAAATTTAGATGATTAATTTAAAAGTATAGCATATTTTTATTTAATTAGTGATTGTTCATGTTATTTAAGATGATCATTATTTCCTAGCACTTCCCCTTTAATTTTTCCTCTTGCTTTTTTATCGTGCATCACGTTTAGCATATATCGTCGCCTTCGCTTATTTTAATTCATCTATCTGCTTTTTATACCTTTATATTTATATAAATTGTCACTTGCTTTCAATTAAGTAATATTTAAATATAAAAAATATAATGTAGCCACTAATAATTAATTTTTGAATTAATTATAATATATTTGTATATAATTAAATATATAATATTTAATTTATTTTTAATATGTTTTAATATTTTATATATATTTTATATTAGGACTAATTTTTTAGTTATAGATAATATAACTGCATAAATTTTTATAAAAATATTATTTGTACACTAAAATCAGTTACTAATATATTTATGTATAAATACATATGTGATTTAATTTATTTTTAATATATATTTATACTCTAATATATATTTTATACTAGTAGTTAATTTTATTAATAATTGATTTTAATATGCATGTAACATAGCCTATATCTTTATATAATTGTAAAACTCGCAACGTTTATATTAAGGTTTTAATGCAATTATGACAACTTTTTCTAATCTCTCCGTTGTCTTTCTTTTCCGTGTGAAAAATTGTTTTATTTGTCTACCAAGATTATCGTTAAATTAATATTTTTATCCGTAATAATACTATAAAAATATAAATTTTTTGAATTTATGCTGACTTTATATATCTTGATATTATAGATTATGATTAACAAAATTATAAAATTAAATTATTTTTACAAAAAAATTGTAAAAAATAAAAATTTTTATCGATTAAAAAGACTAAAATCTTTGTAAATAAAATATAAATAAATAAAAAAATTTTAGTCATTATTTTGATATGAAATGGTTTAATTTTTTATTAATAATTAATTTTAATATTTATTATCTAAAATTTGAAAAAATTTAATACGTATACTTTTATATTTTACCTTTGATTAAGTGTTAAGTCTATTGTACAAATAAAAATACTTAATTTGTATGCATGTTATTTAAAAATAATATTTTTCTCTTTTTCTCTCTCTCTCTTTCTCTCTCTCTCTATATATATATATAATTAGATTTTAATTAGTATTAAAAAAAATGATATATAATACATTTTGGTTGTAAAATCTATATTAATAATGATAAAATTAACTTAAAATTAATTTTTTAAAACAATTGAATCTTGATTCTAATTATTAATCACAACATCAATATTTTTTTTAAATTATATCTAATAAATATTTGAATAAAGAGAAATGAAAATATAGATTAAAAAGATAAACTACGAAAAAAATATGTATATAATAATAATAACAATAATAATAATAACAATAATATATTTTTGAATAATATTACTAGATATTTTTTTAATTATTTTATTTTATTAATTTAATTTTTGTAGAATAGAAAGATAGGGAGAGATAGAAAATAAGAGAAAAAAAGATAAAGAAAAAGGAGAAGGAGAAGAAGATATGAAGTTTGTTAATTTTAAAAAAATATTTTTTATTTTAATTGTAATGAAATAATATTTTATGACATATTTATATTTAGTCATTAATAATAATATATAAGAGAGATAAAGTGGGTGAAGCAATAAGAGAGATTGAAAAAGGGTGAAAGGAATAGAGGAGGAGGAGATAACTCTATAATTTTAAAGAAAAATATTTGATTTCAATTGTAATAAAGAAGTGATATGTAACATATTTTAGTTGTAAAATTAGTAATATATATATATATATATATATATATATATATATATATATATATATATATATATATATATATATATATATATAGACTTATGATGCACGGACAATATACAAGATACGATATGAAATATAGAAATACACCAATTTTATATTTTTATAAGATACGAAAAACACAATATACATATAAAATATAAAATATTTTTTAAATAAGTTATAATTAATGATGTTTTAATATTTTATTGATATTAAAAAAATTAATTTTTAACTATTTTAATAATTTTTTAATTATATAAAGTATTTAAAATAATTTTTTGTTTTAATAAAATTTAATTATTCTGTTAATGTCTATTGTTTTACTAAATTTGCAATTAGATATTTATACTATTTTTTCTTTCAATTAAATTTTTATACTGTTTTTAATTTTAAAATTAGATCTTTATTAGTGTAAAAAATATTAAAATTAATGTAATTTTAAAAAAAATTAAAGATATTAACAATTAAGAATCTAATTAGATCTTTTACCATATTTTTTTGAGAAAAATATTCCGTTATTTTTAATATTTTTGACAAAAAATGATCTAATTATAAAATTAAAAGTAATATAAAAATCTAATTAAAAGAAAAAAAGTATAAGAACTTAATTATAAATTTAGTAAAATTACAGGGATCAACAGAATAATTAAACTTTTTAATAAATAATAAAATATATTATTTTTAAATTCATATCAAGAATATATGTTAGGAATAAAATTAAATATGCTAATATGTGATGATATTTAAATGTGTTCAAATAATTTTAAAAAATATTTTTATTTTTTGTTAAAATACAGTTAAATACAAAAAAATATGCGTATCAGACAAATATTAAATAAGTGTTATATTTAAAATATATTTGACACCTAAACATGATAACTCCGTAAAAAATATCTGTATTTATTAGATATAAGACTATAGAGCCTAAAAAATTCAGTCAATAGAAGCAAAATTATCTTCTCATATCTACTATACATGTGATTTTGGATCACTCAATTATTCTTCTCCCTTTTGTATTCATACTTCATTCATGCTCTTAAACCTTTCCACAAATGTTTTCTTCTTGTTTCCTTTGTCCTTTTATAAAAGAAAATGTGAATATGCACAATTCATACACTTTAATAATTTAGCCCTTAATTATTCAATTAACCCTGCATATGGAAGAAAAAAGTCAACATCATATATAGATGACCGTAAATGAGGTGACTACTAGCTAAGTAGAGAAGGTTCTTAATACATATAATTTGTTGGATCAAACTCCTCTAAAGGTAGGAAATTAATAAAATAAAATATATTATTTTTAAATTGAAATTATAAAATTCACATATAATAGTTATAAATTTAATAGTAATTTTTATTTTATTATTTTGCAGATTTTTCCACTTTAGATTTTTTGTTTCCCTAATTTGTTCTAGACTTTTAGTTTTAGGTCATAGCACACCATGACTATTGTTTTATTTTAGACTTCATTATCATGTTGAAAAAATTATATTAACGTCCGAAATGCGATTCATTTATTTGTTAAATATAACATTTTATTACTTCAAACCTCTTACATACTAAGCTCCATTTAAGAGAATAGATTGCTGCATGCACAAAGCGGGATTCGAACCCCAACACTTACTTAAGCGAACTAGTGAGCTAACCACTAAACCAACTCAATTTGGTTATATATTTATTTATTTCAATATATTAAAGTTAACTGACCGGACCTAGTTGAAAATACAGTTACCATTGGGCTTTTAATATCCTTATTAGTGAAACAACGTCACGCTCTTCCAAGCCCAAAAAAAGGTAACGCCCCTCAATGTGGCTCAGTAGTGATTGCTATAATAGGTTTCCATTATGTGGGTCGGGCTACCGGCCTCATTACTGAAAAAAAAAAAGACGAAAATCATACCTAGAATCCGAAACTTTTTCATCAGAGCAAGGGAAAGAACGAAAAGGTCTGAATGAATGAAGTGGAAGGGCATGGTGTTCCTGTGTTTACTTATTCATCACGGTTTCCAGGTTGTCCCCTTTCCATTTTCCAGAATCTGGCAAAGAAAGAACAAGAATCGGTCCCAAGAAAGTGATTTTCCCCTTTATCAAAAACCAATAACTAGGTTTTTTTCATTATGCATAGTATCTTTTAATAGGACAGGTTAAGAACTAATGCGTCGTAAATCTGAATTCTATTTAAAGTTTGTTATTAATTAATACATTGTTGTATGTACAAAATGAAATTCGAATCCCGATATTTATTTAAGCGAATAAATAAACTGACCACTCGTACTAACTCAAATTGGTTAAACCAATAATTAGGTAACCCAAAGAAAAAGAATGCTTCATTTCATGCATGCATCTACTCCAATTTTTTAAAATTAATATTCTCTTTTTCTTATTCCAACATACTTTATTTTACTTTTAGTTTCCAGAACTTTATTATATATGTTCTGCCCACAAAAATAATACTATACTGCTATTTTTCTAGTTCTAATTACAAGAACAGTTAAAAAAATAATTTAAAGTTATTTAATTTAATATAATATTTATAATTATATATTTATTAGATAATATTATGTACTTATTTAACAATAAT
Source organism: Arachis hypogaea (assembly GCF_003086295.3). Classification (NCBI taxonomy): domain Eukaryota; kingdom Viridiplantae; phylum Streptophyta; class Magnoliopsida; order Fabales; family Fabaceae; genus Arachis; species Arachis hypogaea. The sequence continues at coordinate 143,720,469 of NC_092048.1, forward strand.
TAAAAATATAAATAAAATAATTTTAAACTGAATTTTTATTATTTTTTAAATGTTTTTTATTTTGGAATTATCATTATAAATAGACGAATTACTTGTAATGCAATACAACTATAAAATTATGATAAAAATTCATGTTCAGTTCATTTTATATGAAATTAATAACTGAAAGTTTTTATATAAAAAAATTTTCTCCTAAAATTATACATATTATATATATTAACCATATTACGTATATACAAAAAATTAATCACTAATATAAAATATATGTTAAAATATATAAAAATAAATTAAATAACACATATATTTATATATGAATACATAGTAACTAATTTTTAATATGCACATGATATTTTTTCCATGTATGTCACAGTAAGATTCTAGAAAAGACAAGATCTTATATTTAAGAGATAATAGCTAAATTTATTCCTAAAAGATCAATGATTCTTCAAATTAGTTTTTTAAATTTTTTTTTAATTAAATTCATCTTAAAAGATTTTAAATTAATTGAATTAGTTCTTTTGCTATTTTTTTTATTGACAACATCAAAATTTGTTAATGTGAAACATTAAGTGACAACACACATAAAAGTTTTAATTGATTATTAGTATCATAAGTTTATGAAATTAGATTAAATAAAAACCTAATTGAAGGAAAATTTTGAGGCATTAGAATCCCTCAGTTTAAGGTTGATTTGATCTAATTTCATAAACTTATTATGATAACTGCTAATTAAAACTACTAGATATGTGTTATAGCGTCAATAATTTTTTATGTCATTAGTAAAGAAAATAACAGAAGAACTAAAATGATTAACTTAAAATTTTTAAAGAATAAATTTGATTAAAAAAATCTTTTAAGAATTAATTTAAAAAATAAATAATCTTTTGAAGATTAATTTAATCATTTATTCAATTTTTGGTAAAAATCACAAGAACTCTTTTTTCCTCCTAAAATCTTGCTTTACATCATAGAAGGCAAGAACTTTTCGAGATTCTTGTTTAGCGAAGCCAACCATAACCACATCCTGCAAAAGTTGTCTTTTGGTCTGATTACAAATATTTTTCTAAAAAACTAATACCTAATATTCGGCATCATAACCCGAAATGACAACCCCAGAATTGTTCTTCTAGCCTAGGCGTGTGATCTTTGCCTCGAAAGTTTTAATTATCATTACGTTAAATGAAAACGAATAATAAAATACAAACATGTTTAGGAAGTGAACAAGTGATGAGTCCTTCTCATTAGTAGGTAGTTGATATGATTTTTTCAGACCAATAATGTATTTATTATCATGATTTCCAATGCCTATTTTTAGAATTTAATGCAAACTTCCCTTTTATAATGTTTTTTAAAGCAGCATGAAATGTGGTAGAAGGTGTCACAAGCAGAATCACCATAGTTAGTGCCTCTTTGATTGGTTTTTGTCTTTTTGACGCTTATTCTTTTTTTTTTTTTTTAAGATAGTTATCATTTATGAATCGGATTCATATTTTATAATGTCAAAAAGAGCCAAATTACAAATATGATTTGGAATTTCTTCTATCCATGTGTTCGGATGGACAAGAGTCAATTAAACCAATTTATATGTTACCCTAATGCCATTTCTATTAACATGTGAAAAGGAAATAACTAAACAAGTTTGATGCTTATTCTTTTTAATGATTTTTTTAGTCATCTTCTTGTTAATGCTTTGATTTATTGATTTTCCAGTTCCTTTATTCTTATGAATGGAATTTAGGTTTAGATTTCTTTTTTTTTTTCGTGGACAGGATATTTCCATGGTTATAGTTAGACCATAAAGTTTTGCGAAGGGCGAAGTATTTTGTCATTTTGGGCTTCAATTGAAAAACTTGATAAAATGAGAATTAGTCCATGGTCTGCAATTTTGTTGGGTTAACACCGACAGATACGCATGGGCTGCAACGATGACATCTGGTCCACAAAAATGAGCCCATTTGTGTGGCCGCTTCCTGTTTTGTGTATGCTTAAATGTTAAATACGTTTCCCCTGCTTCGATCATGGTATTTTTAGGTAAAGTTTGTTTTGAGGTACTGGAATAGAGACTGGGAGACCGAGTCTTAATATCATGTTTGTTGGCTCAAAAATTGATATTAAAATTTCTGTCTATGTCTCTAAAACTTCAGTATTTCCGTAGCTCCAAAATATGGGGACACATGAGACTGAAATTTTTAAAAACATAAATTGAAATTTTAATAATATTTTATACCTAAAATATTCTTATTTCAATTAATTAATTTTAATTTTATTCTTTCTAGAAATTAAATTAAAACTTCATTCTTATTTCAATTTTTATCTCTCTCACTTTGCACCAAATAGAATACTGAAATTTATTTCATCTCTAAGTTTTTGTTTTTCAATACCAGTCTTTCAATCTCTATCTCTTTACCAAACGCTATCTTATATTACATAAATTAGAATTAATACACATAAAACTGTCTTTTTTATTAATACCACAAAACTGTCCTTTTAGCTAATCTTACAGCGACAAGATAATTACAACGCAATAATGTTAATTAATTGGGTGATTCTTGTGAGGGAGTTCCACTCCAGAGTAAGATGTTCTTCTCTTGGTCTGCCAAAATTTGAAATGCAGAGTTCTATTGTCGAGCATGTTCTCCACTTCCTCAATTGGAAGCCCCTTGGTCTCGGGCACAAAGATGATGACAAAGATGATGGCTGCAATTGTGATGAATATGAATATCATGAATGTATATGCAGTCCCAATGGCTTGTGTCAAAGACAGGAATGACTGTGCCACAATAAGATTGGAGATCCAGTTTGAAGTAGATGCCATCCCTCCACAGATTCCTCTGTACCTGAGAGGGTATATCTCAGAGTTGACAACCCAAGGCACAGTTCCCATCCCAGGAGAGAAGAATATTATGTAGAGTGACAATCCAATGAGTGCAACCCACCCTGTTTTGCTAGGACAACCCTCCGTGTACCACAGCTTTCCTTCATTCTGGCACGCGTCCTTTGTGGTGTCATTGGATACCAAACACGCCCCATGCACAAGCTGCAAAAACAGAGAACAAAGCATTGCTTTTACTAGAACAATATATATCAACAACAAAATGAGTTATCATATATCATATATATATATATATACCTTGTTAACTTGTGAAACACAGAAGCCACAATGAGGAGTGGCCTTGAGGCACTTGGTGCAATCCCAGTGAGCAGGGGTGGCGCCAAGTTTGTAATCAGGGCAAGTGTAGTTGTTGTAGTGGGAAGTGTCAACTGAACTAACCATGGGAGAGTGAGTGGCGCTCTCATGGAACACAACAGTTAGAACAACGAGGGCCAGTATAACGCCGGACAAGCTGAACAACACAAGCTTCTTCCTTCCAGTACGATCTATGAAGTATATGCTGAGAATTGAACCAAATGCGTTGAGGCCGGCGGTTACGAGTGAAAGAAGAAGCGCGGTTCGGTTGGATGCGAAACCAGCGAGCTGAACTATGGTTGGGCTGTAGTACATGACGGTGTTGATTCCCACAAATTGTTGGAATATTTGAAGTCCCATTCCCGCATACAAACCTCTTCTCACAGTTTTGGTCTTGAGCAGTGTGATTATGCTGACCTTGCCGGACGCTTCGGAATCCTTCATCTCCATCTCAACGGAATCCTTGAGAGCATTGATTTCGGATTCAACTTCCTCCGGGGGGTAAATCTTCCTCAGAATTGACTTGCCGTCTTCTTCTCGTCCCTTCCGGAAGAGCCACCGGGGGGACTCTGGGAGGAGAAGCATGAGGACGATCTGTATGAAAGCGGGAGCTGCAGCAACTCCCAGCATCCACCTCCAAGTGCCGGGAGCAGAGGTGAAGGCGAGGTTGATGCAGTAGGCGAGGAACTGGCCTCCAGTGATGAAGAAGCCGTTGAGACTAACAAGGGCGCCGCGAACTCTGGTTGGAGAAGCCTCGGAGATGTATAAGGGGGAAGCCATGGAAGCCATGCCAACACCAAGGCCAACGAAGACTCTGCCGACTATGAGAATAGCAGGGTTGGTAGCAGCAGCCATGATAACAGAGCCGATGAAGAAGAGTGCATCTGCAATGAGAATGGCTTTCTTCCTTCCAAATCGGTCGTTGATCCATCCCCCAACCGACGCCCGTATGATTGCTCCTGCAAGTGCCATGCTCACTATGGCTTCCTGTCATTTATACACACATATTTGCTTTGTTACTAAACTCAAACTTCTTAATTATCAAAACATTTTTTATTTTTCCCTTACTTGAAGATTCAATCAGAGACATAGGCCCAGTTTGGATAACTAAATTAATTAAGTTTTTTTTTATAAAATAACTTAAACAATAAATAATTCTGTTAAAAGTAACTTATAAATAAACTATTTTGTGTTTGGATTTTTAACTCTAAAAGTGCTTATTTTATAGAAATGTAATGAAAAGTAAAAGTATTATGAGAAAAGTCATTTTTTTTAACTTCTCTATAAATTTCTAAATATTTCTTAGAAAATTGCAATTTAATTTTAAAAATTGTATCAAATATTAATACTACTACTTTTCATAAGTCAAAAATTAAAAAAAAAATTAATTCTAAAATTTTCAAACGGGCCTATAGTTTAAGCAACTTAAACAACTACTTCTTGTACTAAATCTTACAGTTATGCATAGATCTATACACATATTATAAACTGGTATTCATCTGTTCTATGCCAAATTTAAGGGGATACAGAAACTGCTCCGCTAGAATCTACTCCTTCATTCTCCTTTCCTTGGTTTTTATTTTTATTTTCTACCCATTACATAGTGTTAATTTTTTTAACATATAAATAATATAAAAAATACTATCTATAAATAAAAAATCAGTTATTAAATTACTCACCATGTATTTGATATGAAATAGATGTTGATTACACACTTTTTTAAATGTGTATTTTATATTCAAATATATAATTTAACAAATAACTAATTTAATAAATAATTTTTTATATATATAATATAATAACATAATTAAAAGAATTTGCTAAAGATGATGTATGATAAAATCATAATAAAACTTTTAGCGCAACTGAAATAATAATTTATAAACTTATGAATTAAATTTTGTATTTTGTACACTTTTCAACTCCATTGAGAATAAAAAAAAATAAAGTATTGAAATTAAAAATAGACTATAACCCAACCCCAAAATTCAGTTTGAAAAATGAAGGAAGAAAAACAATTGTAAATATATAGTCACTTTCAAAGAAGAGGGGAGTTTTAATAAAAGGATATTGTTGTTTTGCCAGCATGACAAAGGGACAAAAAATGGCACCATAGTTTAGGTGACACTTAGAGGCATGATTGAATAAGCAGTGGGAAAAGAATGCACGCACTTGATCATTGGTTTACGTCTCCAGAGAGTTGGAGATCTTATATAAAACACTATTCAATGCTGATAACGTTACCTGTAGCCAAGTTTCTCTATCCACTGATTTGAAGTCATCTCTTATATATAAAAGTGCCCCCGATATCACCCCTACAAATAAAAAAACAGAGAATGAACTAATAATAAGAGCTAGCTTGTTAGAGATTAAATTATTTAATTATTTTTTTAATTGGTTTAAATTTTTAAACAAATAATTTTATGATAATATAGATGTAAAAAATCTTTCTTAATTTAACCTTAATTACCATGCATGTATGTATGTTTAGTATTGACTTGGATGTTTTGATTAACATATAACAATAGCATTATTTAAGTTAATATATGCATGAAATTGAAAAGATTGGTGAAGAGAAACAAACCAGTGTCATAACCAAAGAGAAGGCCACCAATTCCAGCGGAGAAAGCAAGGCGAAGGACATAAGGATTCTTATGGGAGAGAGACAAGCATTCTCTGAAGGCAGATGCATCAGCTTCTACCATTCCTCCTTCCATCTTGCTCTCTATTAATTGTTATTAATTCTTCAAACACAACTATAGAGTAGGGAAGGGAAGAGAAGATACTAGACATAAAAGCTTAATAAGTGAAGTGAGAGTGTGACAACTCTATTTATAGTGGGAAATGGGTGCATGCGTTTGGGCGAATGACGAGTAAAGATTCATACAAGCTAAGCATAGTTTGAGTTTTATGGTCACACAAAATATATAATATTAGTTTGAGTTTTATGGTCACACAAAATATATAATATTTTGACTAAGTACAGTTTAGAAGAGGAAAATTGAAATTGAATAAATGATTTGGAATTATTAGATTAATTTATGTGGGAATTAGAAGGGACAGGTCATGGGCAAACGAGAACAGTCTAATGCTTTTTCTTATCCAGCCGACGGATCGGAGAAGAGTGCCACGGATCGCGGGGACCCGAACCCCAAGCTTTGCACGCCACATATTCCTTTTAACCATATATATATGGAATGCAACTATGTAAGTCAATCTTGCAGGATTTTTTTCCTATTATTTTCAACATCCATATTATTACGGTGACTCAAAGTAAGTTACTGAAAACTTACAAATTAATATTTAATTTTAAAAATATAAAAATAAAATTTAAAAATTTAAAATTTATTATAAAAGATAAATTAAATAAAATTTAAGCACTCCTTATAACATTGGAATGTCAATTAGACGGACAGAGAAGCATCCCGTCCCTAAATCCCAAAAGAAACTATTCTGATAAAGACGCTTAAAATATTTTTTCTTTTAAATATTTTTAAGTAATTAAAATTTAATATATATAATTGATTAAACTATGTTATTTTCATTAAAATTAGATCAACAAATTGATTTGATTGAAAAATCGGTAAATTATACTTTGAATCGATTTAAATTAATATTTTTTAATAAAAAATAATTTTAAAATTCTTATTATAAGAAATGACTAAAATATTCTTATTATTATTATTATTATTATTATATACAAATTTTAAAAAATCCTAAATTCTAATCCTTTTCTTTTTTTCGTTATAGAGTTAGGATTGAGGGTTTTTAAAAACATATATACAACAGAAATATTATAGTTATTTTTTATAATAAGGTTATTGTAGTTATTTTCTATAAAAATATTATTAATTTAGATTGGCTCAAGATTTGGTTTATCAATTTTTCGACCAAATTAATTTGTATGATCTAATTTTGACAAAAATAACACAGTTTAATTAATTATATATATTAAATTTTAATTACTAAAAAATATTAAAAAAAAATTATTTTAAACATCTTTATTTAAATGATTTCTAACTCCAAAATCTTCTTTATACCTTCCCATTTTCTGCCGTGAAAAATAACTAAGCCCCGATCTTCATTTTCCATTTTCCATTTTTCCGCAGTTCCATTGAGATCATTCTTCATTTGTCGATATTGATCTTATAAAAAATTTTAATAAAAAAACATTTTAAAATAATAAAAAAATAAAAAAATATATAATACATTAAAATAACATTCAAATTATCCAAATTATAAAATAACAGAATTAGTTAAAATTTAACATTCAAGTCTAAAAAAATAAAATAACGCAACATAATATAAAAAATAAAATAAATCTTAGCACAAAAAAATATATAGGTAGACAAAATTATTAAAATATTTATAGTAACAACAAAAATATTAAAATAATTAAATAATTCGTATTATTTGAGGATCTATTCAGATTCTAGTTTAAATTTTGTGTCTTAGATTCGGTCTAACCTCAACAAAAATGAGTTTCTCTTTACAGTGGCTTTTTGATGGATTTGAAGGAATAGGAACAATGACATCTTCCACCAAGATGATCTATGGAGTAAGGAGAAAATTGTTCACTTGGCTAAACATGCTGCTAGAGATTTTTCCAATATCATTACCACCCAAAAATATATTACTCCTTTCTCTTTGCAATATAACTGGGAACCACCTCCGATAAATGTCTATAAAGTGAACTGCGATGCAAGTGTTTTTGAAAATGAGCAATTAGCTGGATTTGGGTGTATTATTAGAGACAGCATGAAAATTTGGATAAAAGATTGTTCTTCCAGTATGCCTCTTTCTAGTGTTCTCTGTTGTGAGCTTCATGCTATTTGGAGAGGGCTTGTTATGGCTTGGAATTGTGAGTGCAAAGAGGTCATATGTGAAATTGATAATCTTGATGTGTTTCTTCTTGTTTCGCGAGATACAACCAGCATGATTAGGACTGACTTTGATCTACTGGTAGTACCCATTTAGCGTACAGTAAATAGAGTGACTGATTTAATGGCTAAAATTGCTGCTTTTAACAAGTAGGTATATTTGGAATGGTTGCTGCCCCTAAATAGTTTAGACATTATTATTAGAGAAGAATTTTACCCTTTTTCTTAGATTTTTTTTATATTATTTCTAGTTACCAAAAAAAATTCCTGAAATTACTTCAAGAAAATTTCTTCCTTTATTTCCGTCCATGCGAAAAAAATTCTCCATATTTAAATTTCTGTTTACGATAATATCTATAGAAATTTTGCGCTTCAAACTCTCAAGAGAGTTTTGCCACCCCTATATAGTAGACACCGTAAAATTGACACATTAAAATTAAATGCATTACACTAATTAAATAATATATATTATTCAGCTTCTAACTTTGAGTCTTTGCTATCTATCATCCTTTCTTGGTATTACTTTTAATTTGTTACCTTGACAAATATCTTAAACAAACAAGACTAGAAGAAATTAAAATATATAAACGTAAGATGATGCCATGCAATTACTGATAGGGTTGAGGATACATATTTTATTTGTAGATATTTAATCGGGACCAATCAATCTATTTAGATAAAATAGGCTATTCAGTTTGGGATAATGTCAGGTCTAGTTGTTTTTGGCTAATATTTTTTTGTTATTAAATATTTTTGTTTAATTTATTGCGGGTCTAAATATGTCTGTGAATAAGATAGAGTATGAATTTAAAGTGTATTCTATCTTACTTTATATATAACACATATTTTATGAAAATTAGATATATGAATCAAACTCTAAATTAGTCAAAAATAAAATAACTTAATTAATTATAAATATAATAATTATTTTTATTTATTTATGATTTAAAATATTAGTTATTAAATGTTTCACCACATTTAAATTAGGAGAAGATACGTTCAGTATCATTGCAACGTAAATCACGAAAATTAATTCAATTAGCTTTCGTTTCTTCACCCTCATTCTCTCTTCAAATGTCTAAAATATGATAAATTAGACAACAAATTCAGAACCATCAAATTTACAAAGAAAAAAAATATCCTAATACCTAGCATAAGTACCATCCACGTAGAAGTTTTGGATTCATTCAGAGATATTTAGCTGATTTTTTGCTGAAATTCTCTTGGTTCCCTAGCATTATTATATAGTAAAAGAAATAAGAGTTGAATCTACAATCTCTCTCATATAATAATTTATAATAAATAAACAACTATTAAACTAATTAGTTAATTTAATAATTTAGAATATTTGTATATTTATAATAATATATATGTTTATAATTTTCTATTAGAATTTTTTTAAATTTTTTTAATTTTAATTTTAATTTAAATTTAATTTTTTAATTAATATGTATAAAATATATAATAATTATATTTTATATTTGTTTTAAAAAAATTTGATATGTCTATGGATAAGATAAAGTAGGATAGAGTTTAAAATTTTAAAATACAGAAAAAATTAAGATTAAAAAATTTTCAACTCGCAAATAAAATTTTAATAAAATTTTTAATTCACACATAGAGTTAACATAAAATCTAAATTTTACTCCTTGTCAACCCTGATTACTGATTCATAATATATCAAATATAATATATATACAATAAAGAACCATTTTACTTTTCATATATAAGAACTGTTGACAATGATATTAGACATTTTATGGAGATGACGAGTGGCATATGCGTGCTCCCGTGAATAGATAATCATTTATTTTGTAGGGTGCGTTTTTCTTAAAGTAAAAGGAGATTTGATTTGATCATTAGTTTGTGGATTTCTTTATCGAACTTTATATTCTTGCTTCTTCATCAACAATGAAAAAGATGGACATTCCTTGATAAGTCTCATGTGTCATAGAGCGACTCATAGACGCGAGGAGTGAAGACAAATTCCAAACGACTTCATCGGGAGCAAAAATAAAATCACAAAAAAAAAAAATACTTCAAGTTTGCAGAATATTTATGTAGTGTACAATGTGTATTCATTTATTTTTTAGTCACATTTTTATTTATTAGAAATATAGAAAAATTATACATTCATGTAAAAATTACATGGATGGTATTCAAGTATTTTTTATTCTACGTATTTTTTTTTATTCACACACTCGTTTGTTTTACACGCGCCTCATATAACGTATAAACGTAATCCTTATTTTGCGTGATCAACATTTCTCAACGTAAATTTTTTCATATAACGTAATTTTTTTTCGCGTTCTTCTTCTTGTTCTTTCTGTTCTCCTTCTTCTTCTTCAACCTAATTAAATTCATTGTTCTCCTTTATTCGCATTTTTCTTCTCTGCATTATGGATTTGAATTGACTTCAACGTAATTAGCTTCGTCGTTCATCTTCTTCTTTGATCTGCACTTCTGAATTGAAATATTGAATGAATCAATTTTAAATCAATTGAATGAGTGCGATTTGGATAATTCTTCCGAAACGCATCAATTTGATGATGTTTGGATTATTGAATTTTGAATCGAATTCAATGGAATGAAATTGCTAATTTTATTTGAAGTGTATTGAATGGACTGAGGTGATCTATATCTGAATTGAATTGAATTGAATTGATAATATGTAACTGTGAGTGTGAGTCACTGTAAGTAACTGTGAGTAAATGTGAGTAACTTTTCGGTTCGATAATTACTAAAGAGTTGATTCACCATGTGCATGTGTTCGGTTTGGTATGCAGAAAGGAGTCTAAAAATAATTAAACAAATATAGTGTTTAGAGTTTAGGGTTCAGGGTTTAGGGTTTAGTGTTTAAGGGTTTAGGGTTTAGGGTTTAGAGTTAGGGTTTTAGGGGTTTAGGATTTATGATTTCAGGGTTCAGTGTTCAAGGTTCAGGATTTAATGTTTAGGGTTTAGGGTTTAGTGATTCAGGTTTAGGATTTAGAGTTTAGGGTTTAGGGTTCAAGGTTTAGGGGTTCAGTGTGTTTCCAACTTTCAGTTAGCCCAGTGTATTAATTTCGATTCACTGTGTTCTTTTCGAGTTCGTAATGTATTGGTAAATACAGTGATTGCAATCTCTGAGAACCTGGAATAAAACAGCAGCCAGACAGTTCCAACAGATATATAAATTAACATCTCAGATGAATAATCCATCTTGAATCAAATATAAATATTAACATTAACATTTAGATTAATATTCACATATATACATTTGAAGTAAGTATTTTTTTACTTTTTAAACAAGTTAAATAAAATATTGTTAATTACAAACAGCCAATCATAGTATATGCTATTTACTATCTAAATCTCCAGATGTGAATTTATAATAAGGGCTGGAAAGGGTAGTGAATTTACTATAATAGTATATTTTTTTATGATTAAATGCTTATGACGTTTTATTCAGCACATGAATGATGTTCGGTTCAGTAGAGTTGGTCATTTCGGTTCATTTCTGTTCTGTACAATTTAAAACTCTTTCTCCTCACTTTCTACTGCTTCTTCACAAGGGAGAGAAAGAGGAAAAGACAAAAAATACAGCAGCAATAACAACAACAAAAGAATGAAGATAAAGAGAAAATACGTGAAGAAGAAGGAATGCGAAAAAGAAGAAGAATGAGGAGGAGAAGGAAGGCGAATCTCTGTTACTGTTTTTGTTCGTTTCTGGTTGTTGCTTGCTAAATCTTCTTGCGGTTCTTCTCCAATAGTGGTTTTCGTAGAGAACGTGACTGAATTTTGAGTGATTTTGAGAGAGATTTGAAGAGAAGGAGCGGTTTCATGTCGAGGAAAAAGTAACGTTTTGTCATAATGAACGCGAAGTAACGAAGGGTTTTCGAGCGCGTATTTTCACTGGTCATTAATGCGCGTGACTCTATTTAAACTTGGACCAACTTCGTTACATAGTTATATGAATGTATAGCAATACCGATTAAAAATGTGAATCCTAATAAATACATACTTATAAGAAAATTCTAAGGACATTTATTAAAAATGAAAAATATATATTTTTTGTCATTATTAAAAGATTCAAAATCTTATCTATTTGATAAAAAAAATTATTTTCTTGTGTTCTAAAGATTTTTTTGTTCGATTTTGCTAAGTAAACAATGATTTTTATGAATAATGTGAACAATAGGATCTAAAATTGACTCTAAAAAAATACTCCACTCCCAAATTATTTCCTAAATTCTAACATTAGGATAACCATCCGTATACCTAATAAATTGAACACCCAGTCATAATTAACGGTACATAAGTAAACCAAATCAAAAGAAATAACCACCATCCAACTATGAATCAATATAATCATCTACATACCTATTAAATTAAATATCAAATATATCAATTATTCACATTATTTAATATTCTTATTGACTTTCTAGACCTTTCAACCGTAGTCTATTACGTATAAGAAATTCTTTGATAATTTTTTTTTCAGTAAAGATTTAACTTATACCACTGTATATAAAAGCTGATGTTCTCCCTATATATTGGAATGTTGAAAAATGGTATCCTCATAATTACCAGAAGGGCTGAAACTCTAAATTTGCGGAGGAAACAAATATATAATGGACAAATGGCCACTAAGAAAATCATATCTAGTTTGTCCTTATATGACAATGTGGGATTCCTTTGATCGGCAATCAATGGAATGAGATTCGAGTGGATGTTTAGGTGTGAGCTTTCATGTGACCAAAAGTGAGAGAATCAAGACGATGATGATAAGTTGAGTTCAAACAAGCTAAGTATCTATAGTGATATAATGTCAAATAAATCATACCTTTTCCTTTTGTTGTTTCTAATCTATTAAACTACTCTTCTATATTAGCCCATGACAACAATAAAGAAGTCTTGTGGCCCACAAATTCAACCCAACAGAATACATAAATTCAGTTCTAATTTCAGACTTGATTATTTTATCTTATCTTATCTTTATGTTATCTTCTCTTCTTATCTTATCTTTACTTTTATCTTTCATAAGATAATACTCTATATATATTTAGTTTTACCCTCATAGTTTACAACACATGTTCAATTCAATCAATCAATAATCAATAAAAATTATTTCTTTACTTTCTCTATTCTTTCACAATTTTATCATAATCAAATACTAACTTTTTTCATTTGGTTTCCTATATATGTGAACTTAGCTTCAACATAATTGTAATTATTATTGTAGCTTATTAAAATTAAGGATAATATCATCAGTGTTGACAATTCCCTTCATTCAACTACTGAGTTTTCTAACTTGAAGCTCTTCAATTAATCCGTGGCTCTGTTGAAACGAGTTACATGTGTATAGTTTATATTTATAATATTATAATAATATCACTGGTTACGTTCACCGAAACTTAAACGCTGGCAACGTAGTAGTACATTGCAATACGGATTATTAATAAGAGAGTCAGTAGTCAAATGGTTTAATTTGAAATGGCTTATACTATATTATTTTATTACATTAATAATGTAACTCAAATTTCACATGATTTGAACACAAGTCACCAATTAAAACCAAAATCGTGGTGATGAGGGTAATGCCCTCCCTCGATATTGATTAACGGGGCCCTGGGTTTAACGTCACTGATTCAAATTTTATATAGTAAAAACAACATTTCAAACTACTACTTTTTAATAAAAGGGCTAGTTTGTTTGGCATATGTTGTCCATCAGCGTAAAATGGAGTGAGCGGTGTTAGAACTTAGAAGTTGCCGATTTGGAGAGAAGCGTGAAATAATTAATTAATTAATTAATTAGTCAAATGTATATTCCTAATCAAATTAAAACAACACCAACGTCATCCTTGGTTTATTTTTTGGAGTTTTCTAGTTTTCATGGTAGTTGGAGTCTGGCTTTGATGGATCCTACTTATATTAATTAATTTGCGTGTAACCCAAATTAATATGACTGTGACAGGATATGTGCGTAGAAATGTTTAATAGTTTGAAGTTTATTATTTGTTTTATTGAATTCTCAAATATATACTTTTCAAGCTTATTTATATTCTTCTTTTTATTTTGGGTCGAACTTGTAATATAAAAGATCGAAAAAAAAAAGAACTACTGATATCATGCATGAAGTGAAATTCATAGGATAATAAGTTAAGTTACGGCGTGAGTAAAAAAAACGTTATTATGATTTGATAAAGATTTTTAAAGAGTAAGTAAAGTATAATATATTTTTGTAGATCAATAAATATTTAAATTTATTTTTACATATATTATAATATTTATAAATTTTTTTAAAAAAAATTGTTTTACTTGTAGTTATTAAAATTATTTTTAATTTAATTTATTAAATATAATATAAATACAACAACTTTTAAACAATTATATTTCAAAAACTAGTTTTAATAAATTATTTTTGAAAATAAATTTACCGAATCAACCCTAAACCCGTTGTTGACTGCATAATGAAGTGGCCGACTCGGATTTAGGTACAAACAAGCAACAAAGCTGAAATCTCTAGAATAAAACCAATTATTTAATTAATTAATTAACTAATTTGTGTTTCATTACAACGAACTTGAGAATATTTAATTTGGAGTAATTTTAGCGGAAGGTAGTTCAAGTTCAAGCATTATTAGGTGAGTAGTTTGAATGAATGCATGTTGTGACAATGTATTTTCTATTTACTCAAAAAGAATATACACCTATATATAATGCCTTTTTCACGTTCAATGAACCTTGTCTTGTGCCTCATGATCACGCGGCCAGATGCATCGATTAAAGTGGGCATAGCTAGTGGCTAACCTTAGCTTCTTCAAGAACATCATCCCCATTGTTGCTCCAAAAAGGTAGCTATCACTGTCACTAGTGTATGTTTTGTTTAGATTACGAGGCATGTTTTCTGAAGCTCCAAAGGAAACCATTTTTGAGACAATATGTAAAGGTAAAAACAATCAAAGACTACTAATGTTATGTAATTTTCACTGGTAAATTTCTAACTCAATTCATAACGGAAATACTATTTGGTTGGTTAACAATAAAGTTGGGAACAGCAGTATATAATGATTACTCTCGTGCATATAGAGTTATCAGATTTGACTATAAGGATCAAAATTAAAATTAGAAAGAAAAAAGAAATAAGTGATTGTATAATGGACCTAATTATTAGCAGCATGTGCATATATTAGTGTTTTATAAGCATTGGTAGTGCTCATCTTTAGCTTGGGTTAGGTGGCGTTTGCATTTGCTCTGATATTGGCTTGTCATTTTCAGTTTGAACGAAAAGTATACCTCATCCTAACTTTGACACAAAAGAAATTAAAACATAGAACAGTATGCATACACATTATACATTTCTTTCTCAATAAAATAAAAGTAAAATAGATCTCTATACTTGTTTTGTACATGTACCGACAAACATACCCGACCCACTAAACTGTAGGCAAACTCTTTCTGGGATAAAGATATAGAAATTGGTTGTTGTGTTGTGTATCTCCACTTTAAATTTGTCTTTTACTTTTGTGCAAGCCTTTACTGCCCTACTACATTGCGCTCCTTCTTTGAGGAACACAATTTTATATTTGATTTCTATCTAATTATCTATCTAGTCTATAATAAGCTTCAATGATTGTAAAGTTGGCTGATTTTTTTTATAAAAAAATTATTGTTGTATTATTTTCCGTTATGAAAAAATAGTATATTTTAATTTAGTACGAAGGTAATCACAAATCCAAAGATCCTCTCATTTATATTTTAAAAATTTTAAAAAATTAAAGTTTACAAATTAAAGGATCGGTTTTGTATTTTAAAAATTTTAAAATTAAAGTTTATAAATCGTAAAATTAGATTTGTGTAAACTCACAAATTAGAGAGTCAATTTTGTGTTTTAAAATTTTTTAAAATATTAAACTTTATAAATCTAGGTAATATTTGTGATCTTCATATGATAAAAAAAAAATACACTAAATTTCATATATTGTTAAAAGACACTACTATAAATTTAATATCAAAATTACAAAGCGTGTAAGGTTTGCCCTTTTCAAAATAAAATATAAAAATTCTAGGTGCCAATAATTTTTAATAATTTTAGTTATTATTTGTCAGTAAAAATATTAAATTATTTTTAACAAATAAATTTTATTAATTTATATATATAAATTTTAAAAAATATAAATATAAATTATATTGATTCATATGTGTAAATATAAATTATATATTTATTGTATGTAAATATTGGATATAAACTATAGCTGATTAAATATTATTTTAAAATGATAATATTTGTTGGTTATGTAACATTATTGAAATAAAAAAAATTCTTAAGATTAATAATTTTTAGTATTTTTTGTTAATCAGTATAAACACTAAATTATTTTTAACAAATAAATTTTATTATTTTATATATATAAATTTTAAAAAATATAAATACAAATTATATTGTTTTATATATACAAAATTCTAATAAATATATATAAATTATATATTTTTGTATATAAAATATTTATAAATATGAATGCAAATTATACTAAAATTAAGTACTAATTAAAAGTAATAATATTTATGTGTGACGAAAGAATAACTTTTTTATATGTAATAACTAACAATTTTTTCATATAAGAATGCTCAACACTCTCTGTCACTATGAAAGAACAAATATTATTAACAGTTTCTTTATATATATTATATAGCGGACCTTTTTCTTTGATTTTCGTGCATTAACAAATTTTATTAATGCATTCTCTAAAATATGTGTAAATTATATATATTTTTATATATAAAATATTTATAAATATAAATATAAATTATTTTTTATTAATATTTATATTAATTAAAAATAATAATATTTATTAACTATCTGGTAGGAAATAAAAATAATAATAAAATTATATAATATTCTGTAACTCTTGTTTGACTGTGTGACGAAAGAATAACTTTTTATATGTAATAATAACAAACAAATTTTTCATATAAAAACGCTCAACCCTCTCTGTCACTGTATAAATATTATTATGGTGGATTCTGTAATGTTTTTTTATTGTGGTGTTTAAATTATTTAACTTATTTTTATAAATAAAAAATAAAATATATAAAATAAAAATAAAATATTTAAAATTTATTAAATATTAATTTTTTTATTTTTTTTAATAAGTTAAACACCATATCTTAAATATTATAACATTCATCTATTATTATACCATTTTTTAAATGTAACGGACCTTTTTCCTTGGTCTCTATGCATTAACAAACTTTATTAATACATAATGCCATAATCTTTGCTCTTTTGCTCATAAGAGTTTATCATCTTCATTCTTTGTTTCCTTCTTTCTTTATTTGTTTTGGTGAACTTCTTTATTTTACTTTTTGATTTTTCATCGTATCTTTTAATTTGACAGATTAAGAAATAATCTGACAAAATACTAAGTTTTATTTAAGAGTTTGTCACTAGCTAATAAAGTATTGCATACATCAGACAAAATTTAAACTCCAAACACTTATTTAAACAAATTAGTAAACTAAAATTACTAGACCAATCCAACTTTATTAAGTGAACTTCTTTATTTTTTATTTTTTATTTTTTTGGTTATAGTGAACTTCTTTATTTTATTTGGACGGGTATAATCTTGGATCTTTTTCTCTTCTTAACAAAACAACTCATAGCCCAAACGAAGCTCAAAAACCATACAGAAGAGAGGCATACGAGCCCAAACCCACATATATAGCCCACTAGCTCAGTCCTAATAAGTAGAAATTTTTTTAAGAACTAGAGTTTATATTTGTCGATTGGAAAAAGTCATGAAAGTAAAGCGTTACATATAGTATAGGTGTCTATATTTTGGGGAAACAGTTGGCTAAAATTTTTCTGACTAGTTCCGTTCCACCAAATACTCTCTATCGCTCTATTTATTTGTAACCCTATTTTCCAAGGCTGGCTAAAAATCACACAAGCCTCAAAACTATGAATTAATTTTTGTACATTCTGAAAATTACTCCTGAAAGCATATATAATATAATGTCCATATTATTCCAGTACGAGTCATGAAGTAGGTGAGAAGGACATGGATTATTATTTTGTTAAGAAAAATGGAGGCAGAGACAGTATTAGAAGATCAGCATAATGGTCATGGGCGTTCATCATTACCGAGATTTCCCAGTAGAATCCCTTCCATTGTTAGGGAGACATCAGAAGAGAATATCCTAAAATACACAAGCTTGAAGGACGTTCTGTGCAACTCACCGCCAACAAGGCATTATGCAACGTTGTTCTACGGAGGAAATGAAGCGTTATTTGATTCAAACATTGCGATTAGAAATGAGCTTGTGAAGCGTGCAGCCTCTGTTTATTTACACTCGGCAGCGATGCTGGCCACTAGAAACAACAACTGCTTCGAGGCTTTCTGGGAAAGGGTCAAGACCAAGGCTTCGTCCTTTTCATTCTGGATCATGACCTCCTGCATGTTTCCCGTTTTCGACTTCCTCAATCACATCATCATGACTAGCCTTCGTTCATTGCCATGATGTACCCTAACTTATTAGTTCTATATGTATATATAAGTTCATTTAATTTTTGACGAATAATAGTTTATCAATTAAAACATTGTTTGATACGTGGTTCATAAGAAATAATAAAAGCTTGATAACGTAACAAGTGATATGTATGTATAAGGGCGGGGCAAGAAGGGAATGAATATGGGTAGCATGGTAATCAAGTCTGAAATTTGATGAGGTCATGATTCGGTTACGCAGTCTTGTACAAAAGACGCGTGACCCTCTTTATCTAACAAAATCAAATCAATCTCATTCCTTTATTCCATCTTCTCACATACATATATACACCCCCTAAGCCCAGCCCCCTCACATTTCAATCTCAAAACCCTAGATTAAGTATGCAGGTAATGAAATCGGCAATGCAAGTGGAGGCTTCAGCTTCGGCTTCGGTGAAGGCCTTTGAGATGGTGCAACAGCTGGCATCCAGCAACGCCGTCGTGGTTTTCAGCTGCAGCGACTGCTGCATGTCCACGGTGGTGAAGCGCCTCCTCTTTAGCCTAGGAGTGGGCCCCACCATCGTGGAGCTGGACGAGCATGCCTCCGGTCAGGCCATGGAGGCCGCCCTCTACCAGCTCTCCGGCACGCTCCAGCCTGTCCTCGCCGTGTTCGTGGGCGGCAAGTTCCTTGGCGGTGTCCAGACTCTGATGGCGTCGCACATCAATGGCAGCCTAATTCCTCTCCTCAAGGAAGCCGGAGCTCTCTGGCTTTAACTTTAATTATCACTGTATCAATGCAACCTAACTAGCTAGCTTCTAATCTATCTGTGCTTATATGTAATTAGAGGGTTTTTCAATTTCTAGGTTCCAATCCTATATATGAACACAGATGCATATCATCAATATTAGTAATTAAAATCAGTTCGTTTCTCTCGCCTAATTAAAATACAAATAATAAAGAGCCTTTATTCATTCTTGCTTCTTCTTCCATCGGTCTGTAGTCTGTTATCTTCTCAGGGAAAGGCTGCAGCGTGACCTCATGGCATGTGTCAAAACAATGTACTATATATTATTCTAACTTGACCATTTGTGTCTCATTTTCCAATTAATAATATATAACGAATCAAAATTGAGAATTTAAATTATTATGGAAGAAAATTTTAAAAAATTTACTAATTATTAGTTAAAACAAGTTAATTTTCACAATTTTTTTTCTCTAATCCAGCAACCAAAGGATGCTTCATTCAAACTTAAAATAAACAACTAAAAGAAACTTCATATATAATGAATTAGCACAAGATTTGGTCACGCTAAAGGTAGTGCTTGTGCTGACAGGGACAGTCTTCCCAGAAATCTGAGGTAATGATTCGATCGGTCTTTATTATTGAGCAAAATTTGTTCGTTTGTTGTACGGAAGATGAAGGCATGGCATGAGCATGAGGCTACGTTGGTAGGGTTTTAGCTTTTGCAAGATCCCTATCTTGGAATTCAGCACACAGACAGAGTAGTTACGTTCTTCAAGCCGACAACTCCACATCATATTCTCAAATCATCGCCGTCCTCTCTCTAAATTACTTATTTTTGGTAAGTTAACAACGCTAGTAATATTATAGGTAAAAATTCAGGTACAGGCGACTTCACATGAATTTGATATCTGATATCTAAGAGCTGTTAGATAAAAATTTAGTCAAATCAGTCAAATCATCTAACGGCTCCCAAATATCAACTTTACGTGAAGTCGACTGTACATAAATTTCTACCAATATTATAATATAATCCTCCATTTTAGTAAATAAACTTCATTAATTATGTTAATCACTGTACACTCTTCAATAATCTCATGTTCGAATTTTACGTAAGAAAACAAAAGAAATCTGTTTAAAAAAACGGTCATAGCAACTTAAAAAGTAAAGAAATGTAAAGAGTAGTAAGAGAAAAAGAGGGAAAATGCTATTTGATTTTTTGCAGAAAGCAATGGAGACAGAGTCTGGTGTGCAGTAGAGTAGGAGAAAATGATTACCGATTGTATATTGTGTTCCCTATTATTCCTTATCGGATCGTATTGTGAAATCATCACTAGTACAGTAGTAGTTATGATGGGAAGGCAGACTGAGAGATGTATGTGTAATTTGACCCAAAGGACATGATAACTGCATGTGTATGACTACCACCGTACCATCACCGTGCATCAATATCTTTATTTCACTCTAATCACTTGTTTCCTCTCATTTGAGAAACTTACAAACTGGTACTACTTATTTTATTATCTTTTAGTAATTATAAGGGAATAATAATCTAGAATTATATTTTTTATTACTTTATTTACATATTAATTAGCTACCTAATACATACACATAAAAAAATAACTAACTATTTAAGAGATAATAACAAATTATTTAAAATAGTCTAAAATTATTTTATTTTATATTTTTAATTATTATAAATAACTAAATATTTTTAAATATAATAAATATATAATTATAAATTTTAAAATAAAATAAAAAATTATCAAAATTTATTTATTTTTATTATTATTTTTAGCTATTAATTAAATTTTTTTAATTTGATAATCCAACAATATACTTAACGTGCACTATTTCTTTAATATGATGCCCCTATTTCTTTAATATATTGAAGGTTTAAATAGACATGACCAAATCAAACAAATTAAACATATATAGAGCCGAATTATAATTAGACCAGACAATTCTGATGAAAAAAGAAAAGCAAATCAAACCTCTTGCTATTTTTGTTGATGACGAAAATTGACCTTAACAGTGAATTAATCTAATGTGAGATAATTACACAACCTCTGGGTGTGCAAAGCACTAATAACACATTATATTATATTTTCCAGGCATTCATAGATCTATACAACAAAAAGTAAGATACAAAAGAAAAGAAAGAGCATCCTCTTTGGCATAATCTGTTAATCTGTAGATCCCTCTTCAAAGATTGGTTCCAACTACGGAAACCCTAAAGAGCAATTTTGAGGTGTGATGACCGCTGCGGGTGTAACCTCTCCACAGTAGCGTTGGATGCTTCTCACTTCCTTAACCATTTTCCTAAGCATTTTTTGCACTAACAATAAACATAATAGCCAAAGCCTTAGATTTCCTTGATTCTCTTTATGTGATCAAAGAAACTCAACCTTATATCAAAATGAAAAGATGATAAAATCGTTGGGTGTTAGCTGAAAAGGGTTTAGAATTAGTTCCAAAGCTTCAAATGGCGCCCTATGGCATAAGAAGAATTTGGAAAATGCATGAAGCATATATAGTATATATAATATTTGGTTAAGGAGCGAAAAAAGGAGATTGTGTTGATTATATTTTATATCAAGACATTTTATACAAATTCTAAAAGAACGCTGTAAAATAGCAAATGTAATTGCACACAATGTCCTGCGAAACGTTCTAGAATTATTGGAAAGTTTGTGGTCTACATGGTTTTTGTTAGTTTGCAACAATAGAGGTAGTTTAGATCAGAGAGATGCAAGTGTTCTGCCTGCAAAAACTTAGGAGATTATATTTCTTGATCAACAACAAGAAAAGACACTTCTATATCTGAACTTATTTGTTTATCGTTTGAAGTCCCAAAATATTGTGGATTTTTTTATTTAATTTTTTTATTTATTTATGATTTTTTATTTAAAAATAATATTTTTTGTTAAAATATTTTTAAAAATTAAAATAAAAAAATAATGGATCAGCCGATTTAATATACTAAATTAGTCATAAACTGTTTGAGTTAAAAAAATTATGAAAATTATGAGTAATAAATAAAGTGAATTTAAATGGATAATTTATTTAACCCATAAATTTAATTAAATGAGTCGAACTTAAATGGATCGGACTAACTCGTTTAATAATTTTATATATGAAAGATTAACTAAAATTAAAATTAAATTATAAATAGCTGCTAACTTAATTATTCAGACGAGACTCAAAGTTTAACATACAGACTATGCATGGAAGTACAAATAAATCACTAAATATTTTTGTGACTAAATAAATTATTACTAGATATTGAGGGACGTGGATTACGTTAGTAAATATGCAGTTATCTTTATATGTCAAAAATTTATAAATTATTTAATATATTTAACTAAATTATTATCTAACACTTCTCAATTATCGATTGAAAAAATATAGGAAGTCAATAAAATATTTGTATAATGTGTACAATGAAGGTTTAGGAATGTCTGATTCAGTATTAGAAATATAATCATTAGTGTTACTTTTTTTCAGATGAAACTTTTAAGATGAGTAGTATATCATAACATACAATAGAGCTTTAGATTCGAAAGATCAAGAGTTCGATTCTTGGTGAACTCTAAATTAGCTTATCCTTCTAGACCATTGTGAATATTGTACAAATATTTCATTGACTCGCAGGACTCTTATCCATTTTATATAAAGATAACTCTATGTGAATTTTTACCTAATAAATTAGAACCCTAATTTTGACCATGGCATTGTATGCACACGGGTTGTTATTGTACATTAGGCTAATTAAGGCCCTTAAATTTCCATTGAACATACATGTTGCCGCCGCTTACGCTGAGAATATTGGTAATAGGGGTGGTCAAAACACCGAATAACTTTTCTCTTTTTCATCGTCTTCGTTATCTTCTTCTTCATATATTGTGTAATGTTATTTGGATTTGTATCTTGTGAAAAGTTGAGAGCAAGAAACGCGGGGCAAGTGCGCTAAAGGGTGATAAGATGGAAGTTTTGTTGTTGAATGAAGAAAGGGTTGTGAAAGGCATAACGATGATAGAATTGACCATACTTTAGAGTTTAGTCATTAAGAGAAGAATGATCTTCACACTTCACACCCTATCTATTAGGTGACATGGAATTATATATATATAACAATAATAACAATTACTTGTATGACGTACGTATATGTGAATTATCAAAATGGCCCCCTTCTTCTCCATCTTCTTTCCATGATGACATTTATGCCAATTAAACAATTCACCGTGTGTATATGCAAAGGGTGCACAAGTCTTCAAGTTTGAAAAATGATTACATTTAATGCAGGCAAGTATAGGTCGTGGCTCCCCAAATTTTTTAGAAAAAAATGTTTATAATTTTAAGTGTATAAAATTATTATATATTGTATAATTTTATCTTTTATTAAAAAATATAGAAAGTAATTATATATCTTATATAAATAATTAAATTATTAAATTCAAAAACAAATAATAATTTTTAAATTGAAAAAATATTATTGTTAATTTTTTATTAAATAATTTTTTAATTTTTAAATATTTAAAATTTTTTTAATATATTTTTTAATTTTTACCCCTATTATCATATAAAAATATTTTAATATTTATAATTACATCGATATCTAATTAGATGATAATTTTTTTTATATATTATAGTCAATGACGGATTCAGAAAATTTTGATAGTGGAGGCAAAATATATATAACATGATAATTTTTATAATAAAAATATTATACTTATATAAAAAATTAGCTATTAAGTTATCTACTATAAATTTGTATATAAACATATATATTATTTAACTTATTTTTAATATATGTTTTATATTTCAAGATTTATTTTATACAGTAATTATTTTTTATGTATACGTAACATAATTATCGGTATAATTATATTTTGTTATTATAAAATATGATTAGTGTTCAGAATATCTAATAACAAATTAAAAAACTAAAAAATAATAATTTAAATAATAACATATAATTTAAAATTTTATTTTTTCATATTTTATATTTTAAAAAGATTGAATAATTTTTTATCGATAATATAATCAAAATAAATATTAAAGAAGTTCATTCAATCAGTATAATCGTTATGAAAAAAATTAAAACTAATTTAAAAAAAAAACACCAATCTCATTTAAATTTAAAAATTTATCATTACAATGCACATCTAATATGAAGTTTTTAAATTGACTATCAAGTGTCAAAAGTTGAATAAAAAATTATTATGGAGTCAAATTTAATAATTTAATAAAAATAAATAAATATTATTATGATGTATTATCCAAAAAAATTCCAAATCATAGTAAAAACGTTTGCGCTCGCTACAATATAAGTAAATCCGTCCCTGTTTATAATACATCCATAAAAGTAAATTGTTTTAAACTTTATTTTTTTTTCATAATATTAAAATTATAACATATTAAATAAATTGATTAAAATAATTAATTTTATATATTTTATTTACAAATATATTTTAAATACATATATATAACAAAGTTATTAGAATACTTTATTTATATTATTTTATGGTATATTTTTTATATGATGTAAAGCATAAAAATATAATTTACTGTCACAATAACACTCAATAAACTAAACTAATTAAAAAATAGATCATATTTAGAGTAAATGACCTTTATAAACCAAAAGTAAACCAATTTTACATGTATTTTTCAAATCTAAAAATGTTATATGGATGTCTCATCGCATGTTTCTATGTAAATCAAATTTATTGAATTTGAATTAAGCTTCACAGTACTAAATCGAATCTACTTGAATTGATTCGAATTACTTGATTTGGGGTTCACAAGCACTAAATCGAATCGATGAGTTTCGATTTATATGGCCATTACTAAATTAAATCAAGAAGTTTCGATTTAGCCCCCTTAGTAAATCGAATAGATTAAATTCGATTTACAATGGGATGACATTGATTCGAATTTTGCCCATAACAAATCAAAACAAGCAGTTTTGATTTATCACCATACTAAATCGAATGTAATGGTTTCGATTTACAACCATTGAGAGTCTCTAGTAAATCGAAGCTAATGGAGTCGATTTACTTACATTAAGCCTATATATATAGAATTTAAATTCAGCAAAAAGCGCAGCACCAATAAATCCATGAAAGATAATTTGTAAAATGGCCCCGTTGAGCCCCGTATCACTTATAGAACCAATTCCAATAATTATGAAACCCATATGAGATACCAAAGAATAAGCTATTCTTTTCTTTAAATTACATTGACCAAGAGATGTTGAAGCTGCATAAATTATTTGAATTGAACTTAATAACATTAACCAGGACGGTTCTATTTCTATTCTATTAGTATTCTATTAGTATTAGTTTAGTATTAGATTAGTATTAGTTAGTGATTTCGACTCAGTGAGTTCTTTCTTTTGTGATGAACTGTTGGCACCCGTCCTAATTTTGTCTCTATTCTGTGGACCGAGGAGAAAGAGAGCTCAACGGCAAGAGGATTGTAACATGAGAGAAGCAAGGAGGTCAACCTCTTTCAAATATACAACATGGGTTCTGGCAATGCAATGTGGTTGGACTCTCATGTCGATCCGAACGAATTATCCTTTTCACGGAGGTAAATCTTTGCCCGCTAGGCAAGAGGATAGCAAGTTACAAATTCTATCTTTTTTTTTTTTTTATAGAGGATGTATTTTACTATAACATTCGAATTACAAATCAAAATTCTCCAACCCCACCACAAACAATCCTTTTGAAAAAATTTAGAAAGAAACCCCCACAAAATTTAAATCTGACACATGGAGGACGATCCAAATCGTATTTATCGATTAGATGGAGTCGCACATATTGCTAGTGATTGAAAATTTTTGTTTTCAACAGAATTTAGTTAGCCATGCTAGTAATATTAACATGATTCTTGTAGTAACTATTTACAGTCCTTAGTTATTAGAAAATTAATTTTTTTAATATAATTGCTGGTTAGAGATAGTAAGCTATCAGTTAGTTAGATTTTAAAAACTTGAAATGGTACTTAAAAATGATAGTTAGTATAGTAATTGTAGGCTCTGTTAGACTTTTAAGTTATTAATTTTATATTCAATGAGAAGTAGTTTAGGAATAGGATTCACTTTAACCCAACTGTTATAGTCATGATGCTAACTAAGTATTGTGATATATTTTATACATTAAAGAGATTTTTTTTTAGAATAGTCACGTAATTAAGTCCATTTAGTTTTAGCATTTTCTCTTTTATTTGAACGTATGAGATTATGTATTTGGATTAAGTTTTTTTTTTTTGGAATTAGGTCATGCATTATTTAGCGTTTTATTGTGGTTCTTCGGAACAATTTTTTATGGTTATTGTAAACGGTTTTTTTTATAAATTAGGGCTGCAATGTTTAGTGTTTGTAGAATTTTTTTAATCGAACACTGTTTTGTTATGGTTGTAAAAATTTTTTTTCTATCATTGTGCAGTCTCATGGATGTATCACCAGCATGAGATGACAATACTGTATTCCCTTGGATGACAGGATCGTGTCGTACTTGCAAATGACCTATTTGTACTATCTTGCAAGGCTAAACGAGACTTGGTTTAAATTGGACGAGCCACTAGTGAGCGCATTCGTGGAGAGATGGAGTCTGGAGACGCATACTTTTCACATGCTGTTCAGGGAGTGCATGATCACGTTGTAGGATGAAGTTTCCAGTTAGGGCTCCCGATCGATAGTCAATATTCAGCGGATGCCTCACGGACTTTAAGCGACATATCGAAGATGGCCGTTCGGCGTGCGCATGGTTCGAGGAGCTGTTGGGTGTTTTACCTCCCGCGAACTACATCGACAAGTTCACGGTGAAGTGCAGTTTGATGCAGGAGATATTTAGTGACCTTCCGCAAGGTGCAGACGATGAGATGGTTAGGAGGTATGTCCGGGCGTATATCATGATGCTCTTATCAATGCAGCTATTCGGTGGTGATAAGTTTGGTACACGTCTTCACATTCGTTGGCTACCCTACACAGCCAGGCTAAAAGACATGGGTCAATATAGTTGGGGGTCTGCTGCTTTATCATGGTTATACCGGTGCATGTGTCGTGTGTACAACAGGAATGTCGTCAAGTTAGCCGGTCCATTGTAGCTCATGCATTCATGGATCTTCTAGAGGTTCCTTGGTTTCTGACCTGATGGATTTGATGTCGTTCATTGGCGTCGAGGAACTTGCTTTTGGGTTATGTAACATGTTTTTAATAAGTTATCGGCTTATTTATGTCGTTGATAAAATGTTTCGATTTTCAGATGGTCAGGTTATCATCCAACGTTGAGTTTTGAGTCTCGCATTGGAGGTTTAGGATAGATTTACTTCATTCCGGAGATGTGAGTATTTAATTTAGGGTTTCAATATGTTTATCGCTAATGTTGTGTTGGCACTGTTTTCTGTCTATGATAACTAACGATATGTATTTCTGTTCATAGTTCTTGTGGATGCCATATAGTTTGTCTGATGTTTAGGTGGTGCACCCCCAAGATATTAGAGCCACGACATATGGCATCGTGGAGGACTGTGACAACATTAATATTTATCTATTTTGCTGTTATAGAGTGACATCAGGTGGATCAGGCGCTGCCGCAGCTTGGTGGAATACAACATCGACCCCGTGTCATACTGGATATCGATTTCTTGATGTCAAAGGATGACAGAGGTGGAGATAGGTCATTTCCTCATACGTTACACAGTTAGCATATTCATTAGGCTAACAGGGCGTATCATGTGTTACAGCTTGATGTTGTTCCAAATCCAAGACCTTCACATATGTACTTGGAGCTTGGAGTGGTGGCATGAGCACGACAGGAGATTCTTGTTGCCTGAGCTCCTCCTCGGTGACCCCAGGGTAGTTGCGATACCAGCCGAGGCAATGCAGCAAGGTCCTAGTCATGTTCCTGATATGGACCAAGTGCCTGATGTCCCGGATAGATGTCGTGTTGAGCGGAGACATCGTGTTGGAACACGTTCGAACTAGCGTGAGTGGAGGTGGCTCGACGATGCTATTGATGCATTGGAGCGGAGACGATGTCGTTGGATCCCCCCAAACCCTCCCTTCATTAAGCTCAATTCTGATGGCTCTATTACAACGAAGGGTCAGGTGATGACTTGCGGGTTTTATTAAGAGACCGTGAAAGCAAGTTTTTGGCTTGTTATAGTATAAATTTAGATAGTTGTACAGTAATTTTAGCAGAACTCTGAAGTATTCTGTTAAGGTTGGACTTAACTCTAAATCTTGGATATGCATAAATATTTATATAAAGGTGGATTCTAAAATAGCAGTAAGTCTCTGCCTTTAAGAAACTATCGAATTGCATTTTTTAGGAGCATTGATTTTGGCTATTAAATATCGTTGCAGTAGGCTAAGTAATTAGAACATCGTTCATGAGTTCTGAGAAATGAATGCTTGTGTGCAGATAGATTAACATAGCAAAGACATAAACTTCAATTGGAGTGTCATTTCTTTTTCTCTATTCTCTCGTGTATTTTTTTAAGTTTTTATGCAGACTTCATTATAACTGTTTTTTCTAAGATAATATCTATTTATTTATTTTTTTAATTTTATGCTCTATAAAAAAAGGTTAAAAATTATTAAATAATTTAATAAATTTGGTTAAATAAAAATAACTACACGTCGTTTTTATTTTTTTATTATCATACATGAGTAAGAAGTAAAAGTAGCTAGAAAGCACAAAGCAATACAGCACTTATCATTATAATATAAGCATGACATGGTTGAGCGCCATCGATGACCACCATGCATGTTTGAAGAAATAAAAAAAGAACAAAAATACATAAATAAATAAAGATAGCCAGCTCCATGGCGGCATACACTTGCTTTACAGCATAAATGCTGAGTTTGGCATTATTCCTTTTTGTTCCTCTTTTATTAGTCGTTATTCGTTATTTTCCACTCATGGCTGAATGCAACCGCTTCTATTTCTCTATTAATTGGTTTTAGGGCCTAATGAAGAAAATTACTTAAAGAAAAGAAAACATGAGTAGTCTTATTCCTCTCTTGTATGTATTATACGTACCCTCCCTAATACGGCATAAGTGATGTTTATATTATGGGGCTCATTTATTAATGATAGGTGAAGGGGGTCATTAAGTGCTAGCTTGCTGCATGACATATGGTGCAAATTGTTCAATTTTGTCTTCCATATATGGAATATGCTACTTACACTCTTTCTTAGAAGCTGCATGCATGTGCTGTTGTTT
Organism: Arachis hypogaea; assembly: GCF_003086295.3. Taxonomy (NCBI): domain Eukaryota; kingdom Viridiplantae; phylum Streptophyta; class Magnoliopsida; order Fabales; family Fabaceae; genus Arachis; species Arachis hypogaea. The sequence goes on from NC_092048.1 coordinate 143,749,986, forward strand.
CTTCTTTTAATATATAAACATGTGATCTAATATGATGATGACAATGATGATAGATGACCATTGTTGAAAGTATTAGGAAATAGCTTGATCATCAGAATGGATTTGAAGGAAAATTCGACGACCTACCTAATAAGGAATCAGAGCATTATTCTTAATAATAGAATCGGTAGACTCATCAGTGAGTGAGTGAGAGGAGCAAACAATATTAGAGGGTGTTTATGGATCGGATCGGATTCGCATATCTACGATATTTATTCGAATTCGATCCGAGAATTGTGGATATCCAATCCGCAAGATTATCAAATCGCATTGTGAATTTTATGTTGGTATTCATATATCTGCAAATTCGTAAGAATAAATAAATAAATAAGTAAATATTTCTTTTATATTTTATTTTAATTAATATATCATACATGTTGTATGATTTTATTTTTATTATTTAAGAAAAGTACGTTTAATAATATTTTAAGAATAAACATGTTTAAAAGAATAGAAAAAATAATATTTTATTGATATTTTTTAAATAAAAATAAATTTTTTAAAATATTTATATATTTTGCGGATATATTTAAGATTCAATCTGATCTAATTCGGTCTCCAAATATGCAGATTAGATCGAATCCAAACTTAAATATCGTGGATATTGAATCCGATCCGATTCGCGTTAACCCTAAACAATATAGAAGCCAAATTAAAAAATGAATCAGCAAGTTTGGTGTTGTTTGGTGGCACGCACTAATTTTGACTAACTAAACTTCATTCCATGCCCTCTTATAACAAACAACGACTTGTAAAAGAATATTTTTCCATGGCAAAATCCAAACTGATTAAGGAAATAAATAAACCCATCGCCCCAGACTAGCAATTTTCTTTGATAATGGCTGATGATAAGCAAAAAGGTTCATAGTCAAAACAAGGGTAATATTATATGCAGGGGCGGAGTTAGAAGAAATATTAGAGGGGGCCAAAAATATTTACACACTAAAAAAAGACTAAAATAAAATTTTAAGGGGGGGCTAAACTGAAATTTACATATAATTTACATGTAAAAAATTAAAATTAGGGGGGGCGATTGCCCCCCTTTCTATGTATGTAGCTTCGCCCCTGATTATATGTTAGGTAAGTTTTTCATATTATTTTGTTTGGCTAACTAAAAGATAATTTTTTATATTTTTTATATCTCAAAGTTATAATAAAAATATTACGCATATATATATAAAAAATTTATTATTAAATTAATTATTATATATTCATATATAAATATATATTATTTAATTTATTTTTAATATATATTTATATTTTAATATATATTGATTTTTTTATATATATCTAATATAGTTAAACTTATAAATAAAAATATTATTTGTATACTAAAATAAATCACTATATATTTGTGTATAAATATATATTATTTAATTTAATTTTAATATATATTTTATATTTTAATACATATTTACACTAACTAATTTTAATATTCAACTAATATGGTTAACTTATAATATATAAACGACTGTGGAATTTTGCTCTTTACCGTAAATTTTCTGCTATATATAGTTTAATTCTGTTACCTTGTTAATTAGTATTTTATAGGAATGAATAATTCATAATATGTATTCAAAAAATAATTATTAAATTAATTATTTATATAGAATATATATTAAAAATATATAAAATATTTACTTATACATAAATATAAAATAATTAATTTAATAATTTTTTATATATTACATTTTTATTTAGAATTACTGAAAATTAACACATTTAGTAAAAAGGAAATTAAATAAAAAATTACTGGAAATTAACACATTTAGTAAAAAAGAAATAAGAAATTAACTAGTATTTACTCAAATATAAAGTAATAAAAAAATGTCGACACTCTAAAATTTGTGTTAAATAAACTAAAGGCAAATTAATGCTAAAACAAAACTGTGTATAAATTGAGCCAAAATTTTATCTATAAAAAAATAGAGTAAAGTCTTAAATAAATATTTAATGCTTTATATTTCGGACAGATTATTAATCCTTAAAAAAATTATTAATAAAATTTTTTAGAATAATAAATGTGGATAAGTTAGTTTAAATTAAGATCTTCTATTTTAATAGAGACTAATTTAAAGGTATTGTATTCACATGTGTTATTTTAGAAAATTTTATTGGTATTTTTCTTTTTTTAGGGGTTAATATATTCAAAGTGTACACTACAAAAAAAATGTTGAATATGTTGGATTTAATGTTAGAGGTTAACGGTAAATTTAGTGGCAGATTTGACAATAAATTCATCGGGTAAAAATATTACCGTCGAATTCGATTTTTCAACCGTAAATTTGCCGGTAATAATTGGAAAAAAAAATAAAAAATTGGCACAATTATTATCGTCAGATTTAGAGAGAGAAAAATTCGATGGTAAGGTAATTAAATGAAACACACCGTTTTGGTCACAAACTGTGCATTATCGGCAGATTTTTTCGACAGTAAGTCTACCGATAAAATTGACCGTAAATTCAAATTTACAAACTCTTCCTTTTTATTTTGCAACATCGTTAACTTCACTTTTCTCCCTTTTCTCTCTCACCACTATTTGCTGCTGTTTCGCCATCGCTTTCCACGACGACTCTAGCCATCGTCACCGTTGAAGAGCGTCCATCTGAAATTTGTTTCTCTCTCGCTGTCGCCTGTCTCTATCAGTTGTGATGCTATCCTTCTTCTTTTATTTAAGTGTGTCTTTTTCCTTTTCTTCATTTTTTGACATTATTATTGATATTTGTTAAATTCTAATCCTACACTTTTCTGTTCACTATTTTTATCATGTTAATAAGTTGTTTGATTTTTTTAGATTTTATTATGAATCAATTTGTAAATTAATGATAAAATTAAGATACGTTTTTTTACTTAAAAATGCAGATAATTAAATTGTTTATAGATGTGTAGCTTTGTGACTATTTTATGAAAATAACCAAAACTGTTTGAAAAATTTATTTTTCGAAATACCAAGTTCGAAAAAATATACTTAAAGACTGAAACTGTAAAGAACTTAATCCAAGTTACTGTAGTAAAAAATATATGATTTTTGTTACACTATTCTCTAACATCCTAGAAAATATTTAATCACTAGAGAATGCAACAACTAAAGGGCGGTTAACTGAATTTTAAGATCAACAACTTTTCAAAATTCTGTTATTGTGATCATAAATATTTCAGTAGTTCTTGACTGTATTGATTTATTGATACTGAAAAATTCTATCTCAAATACTATAAGAAAGATTTTTAATTGATGATTCTCAACGAACTCATCAATTAACACTAAATAGGTAAAATTACGATTGATATTTGGCTAATTGATAAAATAAAAATATTTATTCTCTTGTCCCTTGATATGATTGACTCTTTTTTATTTATGGCATAGATAGTTAAAAATTTTGTACCAAGTTGTTCTTTGTTTATTTTAAAGAAAAACTAGGATTATCAAAAGATCATCCTAATTAGCAAATTTCAGGTGTATTGGTCAATTCATAAGCATTTATGCTGACTTTGTTATTAAGTATTTCATTTGTAGAATCACCCTCTATAAAAGCTTCTTTGTATACATGACTTGCAATTAAATAAACAGCTAATATCATAAAATGGAATCATATACCAGTAAAAATAAACATAGTGTGAAATTAGTATTAAACTTCTTTAACTTATCCATTGATAGATGTATGTTTTATACTTCGATTTAAAATAATCCAACATGTTGAGTATTTGTATTATTTTCTATTGATTAGTATTTTTCTCATACTTGTTTTGTGGCTTGATTTTTTTGCCATTGTATTGTGCTCTTTTAAATTTTTCATTGTGATATGAAATCACTCTTAGTTTATGCAATTAAATTTGGTACCAGACACACCAAATTGCATCTGATTGAGTTCTATTATTGAAATAACTATATTTTTTATGGTTTATTTTATTTTAGTCCTAGTTTATTATCTTAACATTTATAATTTTAATTTGGATTGATTTTCAAAATGTAAGTAACATCTTTCGTTTAACAATCACCTATCCACTTTCTCATTGTCATAGCGATATTTGTCTCTTAAACTATATTAGTAGATAGTATACTATCAGAAATTAAGAACAAATAAATAATCTTTTAAAGAAGAAAAATTACAAAATCTTTAGTGGAGAAGCTTGAGACTGAAGATGAAATATCAACAAATTTGTTCTCATTTGTTCATATTCAAGTAGGATTTTTATTATTTTTTATTTGCATATTGATATTTGAATTTATTTATGAATTTTTAACAAAAAATATAGACAAATTATTATAAGAAATTATAAAATTTTGAATTTTGTTAGTTTAAAAATTATTAAATTTAAATATTTAAAATTATGTATTGAATTTTTAAACAAATTAAAAAAGAAGAATTTAAGTTTATTGTCAGATTTAATGTCGATTATATTTGTCAGTAACTATCAATTTAATTATTAATAATAAATAATATATTATCATTGAATTTATCGAAAAAAATTCGACATTAATAAACTCTAAAATTTTATCAATTAAAGATTTAAAATTTGCTAGTAATTAGCGACAGAAGAAAAAATTTGTTAGTAAATAATTACTGACGAAATCTATACCATCGAATTTATTTCACTACTAAATTTAATGATAAAAAAATTTAAATCTTCAAGATTTATTTGTCACTTTACTACATGACTTAAAAAATTAGTGGCATCAGACAATAATTAATGAAAAGAAGACACCATATTCACGTGAAGATCTCTCTAGCTACCAATACCACGAATGAAGAATGATGAAGAAGGAAGACAAATTAGCATGTTAGCCTATTTCTACAACCTTATCCAAAATAAACATATTGCTACAACTTCACGTATAATTCATCCCCTCAAACCTCGTTTATGGTCCACACCTGTTCATCATCATTCTCATCCTTTTCTTGGTATTATTCTTTCCAAGTGGTTAGAGGAAGGCATTAAAAAAAAAAAGAAATTACAATCCTCGTCATATACAGTACGTACATTAAACTAAAAATATTTACAAGTGTACGAAGATGGTGGACGTATAACTTCTATTTATTAGAAAAAAGGTATATAACTAAAATAAGAATAACATAAAACGAAATGTTTTGTGCAAAGGAAAATATATATATATGATGATAAATGATTTATCAATTACGATTGTAGACTTTAGAAATTTTGAAGGGCTAGAACCACAATATGTGTTGCATACGACAGTTCAGGGGCCAATGCCCTCGAAGATGGGGAATGAGAATTGAATAAAAATAAAAAGGAAGCTGTGGACGGTAGCTATGATGGCGATGGTAGTGATTTAGATATATCTTGCTTTATCCTTGCATATTGCATGAATAAAAATTAGTGATATAATTATGAAGAGGTTATTATTATTATTTACATTAGACCTATAACTTTATAAAATTTTGTTAACTGTTCATAGGTTGAAAATTGAGTTAGTAGAGATTCTAATTAGAGACGTATAGTTAAACATTTCTGATCGAGAATGGTCGGGTCAGTTCAACCTCAAAAAGATTAATGCAGTGCCAAACCTCACCGCCAATTAACATTAATGAATGGTACACTTGGCACCAATTTGCAGCGTTAATTAGTTCATGATTCAAACATGCATAACAAAATTGTAGAGTCAGAGTCCCAAACAAAAAAATCCAACCAACGACCACCATAACTTAAACAATTGTACGGTTAAAATTCCTCCACTCCTTTTAGCCGCCAATAAATGTGAAAGAAAATCTTCATCCCACTGAAACGTGTCAATGCAAAAAGTGGATGCATTAAAAGCACCCAAAAAAGTACAAATTTGGAAGCTAGTGCATGCACAACAAAAACCATATCTTCTACGGATACCTGCATTATCTACAGTATGAAAAAGTCTCCAGATAGCAACACAACACCAGCATTAAATATCAAAAGCTGTAGCCGGCACTAGAAAATAAAAACTTGAATTAACCATTTATGACTATGACCCTTGACTCCTTTCAAGCCTAGTGTAAAATTAACCCTTATAAATTGAACCTATTCCCACTTCTTCATTCCATCCTCAACCAAACAGAACTACTTCATCATTACTGCTTTCATTTCTTCTTTCTTTAATTTTCTTCTTCACAAAACTGTTTCAATTATAATAATGGCGAATTCTAGGCTTGCAAGGTTGTTCATGGAGGTTGCACCACCACAGTATGTTACTGTGATGAGGCACAGAACAAGAAAGATGTTGGACACAATCACTGAAGAGGAGAGGGAAACTAGTAGCTCTAGTGATTCTTCATCTGCCGCTTCTTCCCCTAAAGGCTCTTCACCATTATCACCGTCATCATCACCTGCTGCTGCAGCAATTGCGAATGCTAACCACAATGGAAAGTACTTCCTGAAGGAAGTTCACAGATCCCTCTCAATTTTGAATCACTGATGATGGTGGCAGTTGGTTATCATTCATAATGACGAGTCACTGCAACAAATTGATGAAGCTGCTGCTAGTTATTTTTATTCTATTGTGTTATGTTGTGTTCTGGTCCTGCTTAATTAGGTAGTTGAGTTGAGTTGTTAAAATGAAACTGTATCCTGTTCAATGGTTTATTTGGATGAACAAGAGATGCCGTGTGTGTACTGTAAAGAGAGAGAGAGAGAAAGAGGTTGCTGTTTCTGCGCTTATTGTTATTGTTTGCCACGCTGTACAGGATATTAACTCATCTATATGTTTCTTGGCAATGAAGTTATAACAGTTTCAAAAATTAATGTTGAGAGTGGGATTTGAACCCACGCCCTTTCGGACCAGAACCTTAATCTGGCGCCTTAGACCAACTCGGCCATCTCAACTTAACGATGTATGGTTCCAACACGTATATATTATTTTTTGACTTTTTAAATCTCATACCCCAACCAATTGAAAATAGTGGCAACAAAATGCGAGACTCAACTTAGCTGGACAAGGGATGTAAAGTTGTTAGACGAGGTTGGAACACAATTAAAAGTTCTACTTGTTTGAATACTTTTTCTTATAAAAAAAATTGCTCTGGAAAATAACTTATTACAAATATAAAAAATTAAAAATGGTGGGCTAGTATAATTTGATTGAGCAGATTTTTTCCCTCTTTTTTAATGTTGTGTTGGTTGGTCAATTTGTATTGAAGCAAATTACCAGCTGAAACATCAATATTACTTCATAAAAATAACAAACGAGCACAGTTCTGTTCATATAAAATAACTTCAATCCAGTCGCAGTTTATAAAATTGTTTAAAAATCTTATACACATACAAAAAATTAATTATTAAATTAATTATAATATACTTATATATTTTATACACACAACTAGTTTAATAACTGAATTTTTCTATGTAGACTAGACGTAGCAATTATTAATTGTTTAGCTATATACGTGTGAAAAACTGAAAATCAGGCATTTGTTTATAACGTCAGACATTTACACCCCTAATCAAAGTGCTTTGGAAATGCTAAGAGGCTTTTCAGAAGTATACGATAAATACTCACTCTCTTAAGAACTTAAAATATTTTCCTCGTCAGAGAAATGAATGTTTCAACTTTAAACTAGAAAAAATAAAAATAATCTTACAAATCTATTCATTAATATTAGCAATTCTCATTGTCACGGAAGTTCTGCACGATCTCATCCATTTGCCCCGTCCGTGAAGGAAGCATCCCGTTAGAAAAACCTCAAGGAATGCACAAAATCAACCACTACCGAGGGATCGCAAGAGCTCTGTTCATGCCCTCATAATATGCTTCAGACTGTTGTTATCATTGAATGACTTCTTTCTCAGTCGAATCGAATCCTTTGCAGGATGATTCAGTCAGTGATGTGAATTTGATAAGCTATTCCTATGAATGATCATTTTTCAATGTATATGCTCCATCCACAAGATTCTAATCATTTGCCTTCTTTCGTGCCTTCGAAATCTTCTCCTTGAATTTTTTCAATGCTGCCAAAAAATTGGAACATCTAATGTCAACTCCAAAACAGCAAAAAGGTCAACAAAGGAAGCTTTGAATTCAAATTAGGTCCATGCACAATAGAAAGTAAATCTTATTTAAGACATTTTCTGAAGCAGATGAATATGATACTTCGATTCAACATGCTTATTAATGGGTGGGGAATTAATTAATTAATTAATTTAAATGCGGAAAACCAGTACACCTTATTTTGAAGAGATATAGCATGGATTGTGAAGCAATGATCCATAAAAGGCAAATTTTTTTCACTATAAGATTATGAAGATTAAGCAAAAGCTTCTTGATGAAGCATGTAATAAAGTAGCCTATTAAACTGATGTTTGAGTCTATTCTCTGTTTCCAACTAGGTTGGTTGAGAAACTTGTCCGTTGATATACACCAAAATTGGAATTAGCACATGTACCTGATTCATAGGTAGAGTGAAGTGCTTCAATCAAACTGGATTGAATGATGTGCTCGGGGCAAGAACTAGCCTCAGCCTTTTGCATCAACTTCTTAAATTGTCGTACCTGGAGAGGTATAAGATTTGAGAAGTGTTCAAGAATTATTCAGTTCCAAATGTCGCTAAGAAGAAATTAACAAAACAAATACATTCTTGAGTAACCTACCAAATATGTCTCCAAATTATTTATTTGCTGAAAAAAATATCCTGATTTATGATAACGACAAAAATACCCTCAAAATATTTAAAAATACGCCGAAAGTACCAAGACATGAAGAAAGGTCGTCTCCATAAACGAAAACAAATGAAGTGGCAAACGACAATGCTTATGTGGCTGTCTCCTACACTATTCATGGTCTCGTTATGGAAAAGGTATTTCTTCGTGTCTGGGTACTTATAGTGCATTTTAAAATATTGAGGGTATTTTTTGACAACATATAAATTATTTGGGGACATCTTTTGTGATTTATTCTATATTCTTAATCTCCACTGGTAAATAATATAGCAGTGAACAAAATGGGAGAGAGAGCAACAACATATAATAACGGTGATCGACTAACATGCAGAAATAAAGTGTGTCCGTTACTTTTCTAATTTATTAAACACAAATCCACTTTGATCTAGTCGCTAAAAATGACCATGTGATCATTAGTGAGAGAGGGTGACCTCAAACCTCATCATTGGACATCAATGTGAAGCAGCGCCCAGTCTGGCCAGCCCGGGCAGTCCTACCAGCCCGATGAACGTAGGTCTTCACGTATTTGGGCATGTCATAGTTAATGACATTTCTTACACCTTCCACATCCATTCCACGAGTCATTGCATCAGAAGATACAAGCACTTGAAACTCGCCTTTCCGAAAATTATTCAGGGTCTTACTGCAGGAAAGCAGGTTTTTTGGGTCAAGGATCAACTGATTCCAAATCTATAGTTTTTAGGCAAAAGGAGGTGAACAGATTCATATCTATAAACAATTTTCAAAACTATATATTCCAAAAACATTATATGACATGCTAAGAACCATAGAAGCAGAGTGCACCAACACTTAATGGTGAATCCAAACACACCCCATCAGATTATAGTGTAAATCTACAAATCTACATAATTAGTCTATATTTATCATGACCAATAGTGTTCCTCATTTAACAATTATAACCAGATTTGTAGATTACTTAATGGATTTTCTCTCATTGACCAATTTGTAGAGTACAACCATCAAGTTGATGGAATGCTTAGGGAGAAGGAAACTAAACTTTCTTAAACATGGTTGCTTGTCATGTGACTTTGGCCAAGTGTAGGAGCTTTGCTTTAGGTGAATGAGATAACTTGAAAATTCCAAATTTCTTTCCTTGTTAAGATTTCAGTGGCAATAATACAACAAAAAAATTGGATTCAACACAGAGGAGAGTGGTGTCTTCTTTTGAAGTAAGTTTTGTATAATATGAAAGATCAAAGGGAGCATCTCTATATTTTCTTTGTTCAGTGAGCAAAATACCTTCTTACACGTTGATGCTGAAGACCAGAGTACTCCTTGATATCAATTTGCAGATCTCCAAAACAATTAAGCAATTTGCAGAGACGATGTGTAGATTCCACAGATTTTGTAAAAATTATGCATTTTTCTCCTTCTAGTGATTTTAAAAGGGCAACCAAATACAAGGGTTTGACCTTTCTTTCACAGATCTGCACAAAAATAAATAAATAGAATTACGAGGTAACTTCTAGTTGTCAGTTATCACTTGTCAACTTAAAAATTTACTAAAATGAAAAGCCATTTGAACAAACAATAGAAATACTTTCATCCACCAACCAATCTCAGAATCTTGCAATCTTATCTGTGTGAGTGCTGTAACTAGCTACGCTTTGGGTTCCAACGGAATAACACATCCAGGTTATTCAAAGCAAATGATAATAACATATAGAAAAAAGGGAAAAGTTAAAAGTTGGGGGTTGGTACTAAAACAGGGTTGGAGGAAAGGTTGAGAGCAACACTACTAATAATGGTTCATGTCAGCAAAAAGTATCTTAGCTTTAAGTAATCTTTTCATACAACTCCGACGTAATTTAAAAGAGACAAAAGCACCATGCAGGTTCATACCAATTTGAAGGATTGTAGATTTTCTGGTAGTCGATAACGCATTGGCCCAGCTCTCAGGAACAAAGGGTGATGCAACTCAAGCTGAACAAGCCTGCCTGGGTCCTGAGTTATTGTCGCAGACAGGACAATCTTTGCCAGCCTAGGGTAGGGCTTATCCTTGAAACCCCTCTCAACTCCACTACAAAAAACATAATAGTAATGATAATAACAATTTAAATGTACACTTTTACAATAAACATTCATTTTTTGTATTAAATTTAAATAAAAAGGGAAAAAAAAAAGGTATGCAAAATGGATCCTTCCGATTTTCAAACATATAATACAATTTGAAAAACCTAAGCCCTAACACAACCAAAAGTCTAAATCTAGTCATTAACACCTCAAAAGTCAAGATAAAAGGTACTTTGAACTCACCATCTTCTTCTGGTTGTTAACACACCCATAGAACAAGGTAAAAACGAATCACTGGGTTCAAAACTGTTATCCTCATTCAACTGCACCGATTCAAGCACAGCAGGTAGCCATGACTGGTAGGCCTCACGGAGTAGCCGATCCGTTTCATCAACCACCTGAAACCATTTGATTTGTAAACAATTAACACACACTATGTTCAATATTATATTTGTGAGATTTGAGATAATAGTGCAATCTACTACTTACAAGATATTGAAGATGCTCAAGAGTGAAGCCTTTGGTGGTATTGATATGATCCATCAATCTTCCGGGGGTTGCCACCAATATATCTACCTTACTCCTCAACCGTCTCCGAACACGAAATGCAACCTCTTCCGGATCGTAAGAAATCCCGAACTCACATTCCGGCGAGTACACCAGTTCTGAAATCTCGTCCGCAACGGAAGACTGACCGGCAGCGAGTCCCACGCGCAGGCCGAGGGGCGAGGCAATGGCGTCGAAGACACGCTTGACCTGGAAGGCGAGGTCGCGTGTAGGGACAACGACCAATGCGCGTAGGCACGTGACGACGCGTGTGGAGAGCAACTGTACGATGGGGAGCGCGTAGGCCAAGGTCTTGCCACTGCCAGTGGGGGAGTTAACGCAGAGGTCTCGGTGGAATTTCCCGGGCCCAACGGTTTCTTGCCATACCGCAACTTGCACCGGGAACAGGTTGGAAATCCCCATGTTTTCCAGTGATAATTTCAACCTAAAAACCAAAATTAAAAAACATAATCATTATATTTTTTGAAAAAGAAAATGAAAAGGAATATGGATAGAGTGAGTGAGAGTTACTTAGGGTGGAGAGAAGGGAGGGTATGGAGAGGAATCTGTTGGAAGAGAGTAAGGTCTAGAGGGTCTCGCATCCATGGCAGCACCGGAATGCTGCGTTTCTTTTGTTCCTCCATTTTCTTCTTCTTAAACCTTGACTCAAGATGCTGCAGCTCGCAGGGTTTAACTGAACAACAATGAGGATTCCACTAAATTTTTTGGAGAGTCACAGACAATAAGAAATTGGGCCCTGAGCCCTTTTATCATTCTGGACTTAAATTATTAATTTGAATATGTCTAAGTGGGCCTTCAACATGAAGATAAAAACTAGTTAATCTCTTTTTGGAAGTAGAAACAAAACAAAATAAATGTTTGGACAACGAGGAGTAGAGGATGTTGACCCAAAAAAAAAGGAAGAGAGGAGTAGAGGACCTACCCAAACTGAGTCGATGACGGCGACTGGAGGGCACCGCAGGAAGTGACGCGACGATGACTGCACGACTACTGGAAGGCGACAGCGACGGGGAGGAGAAGAGATCCGGAGAACTTCGCGCAGCTGGGAAAGTGAGAACAGAACTCACGGCGGCTGGCTGGAAGAGAACGATGGAACTCGCGGCTGGGATAGAGACGGAGGAGAGGCAAAGAGATTTTGAAGTATTTTAAAAGGTTCAGTTTAAGAAATCAACTAGAGTGAAATCAATTCTAACCAATTAGTTGAAAATTAGACTTGTTATAAAATAAAATAAAAAATAATTTTCTATTATCTTATTTTTTTAAATTTAAAAATAAAAAATAAAAAAGAGTTAGTTTAGTTGACTTATATTATAGTTGATTCTCTATATTTTTTATCTTTTAAAATTGATTTTGGTTAATGAGTTAAAAACCAATTTTTACTATTTTGGTTTATGAATCAAAATCTAATTAAATATTAAATATGGTTAAAATTTTTTACATTGATTTTAAAAATCAGTTAATTAAAATTAGCGATGAACGTGAATCGGATCGAATTAGATATAGCCAAAATTTTAATCCGATCTGTACTAAAATTATTTGATCGAATTCAATATCCGCAGTTTTTAAACTTGGATCCGATCTGCACATTTGTGAATCGGATATCGAATACATCCACAAAATACAAAAATATTTTTAAAAGCTTATTTTATTAAAAAATATCAATAATATTCATTTTTTCTATTCTTTTAAATATATTTACTCTTAAAATAATATTAAACATATTTTTTTTAAATAATAAATTAAAATAATACAACATATATGATCATTATTAGTTGAAATAAAACATAAAAATAATATTTATTTATTTATTTCTTTATTTTTGCAGATACGTGAATATGCGAATCGGATATGCAGATACCTACACAAAATTCGCAATCCGATCCTATTAGTGTGCGGATCGGATCGGATCCGATAGCCTTACGAATCGGATCTATATCCCAAATTTTCGAGTCTGATTCGGATAAACACCGCTTTTATGCGGATCAGATCCGATCCATGAACACCTATAATTAAAATCTGGTGGTTAAGCGTTTTTATTTTTCACCTTATTTGATAGCAAAAAAGGACAAGAAATTTTTTTAAGTGAATATAATTACTTAATTAATGAGAAAATTCATGTTTAAGTTGCAGAGAAATCAAAGGTGAGGGTGGGATTACACCATAGAAGAGAGATATTCTAAAATGAAAATTAGTTAGAGTGGCAAAAGTGTTTTTCATTACTGTTATGTTGAATATATATACAAGGTGCTCAATCATCAGTCACAAGTTACAATCTAACTTACTAACTCAAGTTAACTAACTACTCTCTAACTTTCTTAACTAATGTAATTATTTAACTTACTAATATTAAATACAGTGACTACAAGTAACTAAAAGACTAAAATCTGGCTACATCCCCCTTTAAGTTAGGAGTGTAAAAATTGATCAATCCCAACTTGATCTCACATAATGAAAATGGATTTGGAACTAAGGGCTTGGTCAGAATATCAGTCATTTGGTTAGCTGATGAAACAACCAGTAGCTTTAAGGATTTATTTTGCACTCTTTCTCCCACGGTGTGGCAGTCAATCTCGATGTGTTTCGTTCGTTTATGAAACACGGAGTTGGCTGCAATGTGGAGAGCTGATTGATTGTCAAAATATAGGGACATTGGTTTGCTCAAAGGTGCCGGAAAGTCATGCAAAATGAGACTGCCAAACACCTTCGCACGTCGCAAGCGCCATGGCTCGATACTCTACCTCAGCAGAGGAGCGCGCCGCTATTTGTTGTTTCTTGCATCTCCACGAATCAAGGACTTGCCTAAAAAGTAGCAAAAACCAAAAATGGATCGACGAGTATCTGGACAAAATTCCCAATCCGAGTCTGAAAAAACTGTCAGGTTGAGGTCTGCGGAGGTAGGAAAGAGAACCCCATTTGCTGCTGCACCTTTGAGGTACCTCAACACATGTACCGCAGCCTTAAAATGAGTGTATGTGGCACAATCCAAGTATTGGCTAAGCTTACTCATAGCGAAGCAAATATCTGGATGTGTGTTTGTCAAGTAAATCAATCGGCCAATTAATCTTCTGTAGCTAGAGACATCTCCCAAACGAGTACCTAAAGTTTTTTAGAGCTTTACCGTGTAATCCATAGGCGTAGAGACCGACTTTGCATCATTCGTTCCAAATTTAGCTAACAAATCCAATGTATACTTATGTTGATACATGGCAATACCTCTGTAATTGTGTGTTATTTCGAGTCCAAGAAAAAACTTCAAGTTGCCCAAGTCCTTAATCTTGAATTTTTTCTCAAGTATCTTCTTCACTCTTTGAATTCCATGCAAATCATTGCCTTCTAGCACTAAGCCATCCACGTAAACCAAGATACAAGTAAAAGAGTCACTAGCTCTCTTAGTGAACAAGCTGCTATTAGCCTTAGATTGAGAGAAACCAGACTGGAGAAGAACACAACATAACTTCTAGTACCATTGGCGACTGGCTTACTTCAGTCCATAAAGGGAGCGCTGCAACTTACGCACAAAACCAGCAGGGACTCGAAGGTCTAAAGGAGGTTTCATGTAAACTTCCTCGGACAAATTGCCATGGAGAAATGCGGTGTCGACGTTCAGCTGGTTCACAAACCAATTATGAGCTGTATCAATGGTCTATAAGACTCTTAATTTGGTGAGTTTGATCACGATCGGACGTGTCAAAGTAATCAAAGCCAGTTGTCTGAGTTAATCCCTTTGCCATCAATCGGTCTTTATGTCTTTCAATCTCACTATTGGATTTGAATTTGGTTTTAAAAATCCATTCACAACTTATTGCCTTCTTTCCTCGAGGAAGAGAGGCCAGTGTCCAATTCTTATTATCTTCAAGAGCTTTCAGTTCATTACTTGCTGCTTGCCTCCAACAACTTTAAGTGATTGCCTCCTTATAACTTATAGGTTCAGTGTTTTGTGTGATCGTAACTTAAAGAGCCCTGTGACTTGAAGATAGGGAATTCAAACACACATAATTGGAGAGGATATTTTTTATTAATGATAGTTGAGTGCTGTTGATCTTATGTCGTGAATTGTATACAATGAAAGGCATCGAGATAGGCTGGTCGAGATCTTTGTCTTGTTGATCTTCTTAATTGAGGTTGCGTAGTTGGCAAGGCTGAATTGGCTACAGAAGGGGTTGATGCATGTTGTGTGGATGTGTGCAATGGTGATGGTTGATGCAAATGTGAACAATGTATGGTCAAACTCGTATCAGAATTTAGTGAGGAAAAAAGGTTCTTGTATGCTGAATGATTAGGATGCAAATCACGAGTGTTACTTAATTGAGAAAGTGCAGCAAGCAAAGCCATATTGTCCAAAACATTTGTATGAGTATTAGCGGAACCATTGGAAGCAATGTCATGATCAAATATGTATAGACATGAGTTAGAGGGAAAGGTTGGACTTTCGTTGAAAAATATAGGCCCTGTAGAATTTTTGAAAGGGAAGCTATGCTCATAAAACACCACATTTTTAGAAATGAAAGTCTCTCTACTCTTAGTATCTAATAAAATGTATCCTTTATTTCCTTGTTTAAAGCCTAAAAAGACACATTTTCGAGCTCAAGGGTCAAGCTTCTTCCTATAAGACACTAAAGTAGATGTATAAACCAGACTGTCAAAAAATTTCGAAATGGTTAAGTTCAAGCAATTTTTGATAAAGCATTTCATAAGGGCTAGAGGCTTTCACTTTGATGTGAGGTACCAGATTTAGAATATCAGTGTCATGAGCCATAGCAAAATGCCAAAAAAAGTAGGTATATTAGAATTAAAGATGAGAGTCCTTGCCATGTTCAAAATTTCTTGATGTCTTATCTCCACCACTCTATTCTGCTGTGGTGTTTTCACACAACTAATTTGGTATAAAATTCCTTTCTGATTGTAAAAAGAAGGCATCAAGAATTCTTTACCATTATCTGAGCAAATGCTCTTAGTTGTTTTATGATATTGCGTTTCAATCAATTGAACAAAATCCTCTATTAATTTCCTAACTTCAGTTTTGTGTTGCATGAAAAATGACCATGTAAATTTGCTTTTGTCCTCAACAATTGTTAAAAAATACCTATGTCCATAGATAAAAGACATAGCAATTGGGCCCAAATATCCATATGTATAATATCAAATAAATTCAGAGATTTAATAGTGCTATCATTAAATGACAATCATTTTTGTTTAGCATAATGACATGGAGAACAAGGTACATTAGTGGTGTGATATGTAATGAATGGATATAATTTTTGCATTTGTTTTATCTTATTACATGAGATATGTCCTAATCTATGATGCCATAAAATTGCATCTAATGAATGAGTAATGTTGTTTGTGTGTGCTTGATGCATGAGTTGTGATGCATCAACCTCTATTGCAGCTGGAAGACTTGTTTGTATGGCTGCTACCATCATTGTATACAATTCTCCTTTTTGATCAGCAGCTCCAATCATTTTCAAGGTAAGTAACTCATGAATCTCAGAATCATGTGCAATGAATGAAAAAGAACAAGAAAGTGCTTTAATTGCTTTAGAAATAGAAATTAAATTGTATTTAAAAAATGGAACATAGAGTACATCAGTCAAGTAAAATATTGCTGAAAAAAAAAATCGTCCCACTTACTGTTATGATAGTTTGAGAACCATTTGGCATGATTATTTGAACAGGCTTGATGTGTTTTATAGATTGAAAGAATGGCTAAAAATTGATAAAAGATGGCTAGTACTAAGTGCAGATGATGCATGTATCCAAAATCCAGTAATGACTAATTAAAAAGTGGCTAAAAATTGATAAAAGATAGAAGGTACTTGCAGATGATGCATGTACAGATGCCAATTTTTTATTACTCGAAGGGTCACTGCATTGTTGTTGAATTAAGGGAATAAGTGCTTCCTTCTGCTTGTCTAAAAAATAAGCCGTTGAAACTGATCTTTTCTTCCTTTTGAATCAAAGGTTCAGTTCTACATTTATCATTACTCACAGCTGTAACGGAGTTAATTGAGTTCAATGATTAACTGTTCATCTAGAATTAATTTCTTTGCGTATGTGGTGGGAAGTCATGTTTGTGATAACATGTGTCAACCAAGTGCCAACTCTTTCCACAATAGGAGCACAACTTAGGAGTTTCTCTACTATTTTCTCTGCCTCTACCACCACGTCCCCTACCTCTACCTTTATGGTAATTGCTTCCTCCTTAATAAGTCCCAAAGGCAGTTGCATTAGCTACACTATTACTAAGTGCATTTGCATTCACAACTTTAATAGCATTTACCATCAATCTAGATCCCCGGTCTATCAAATGCATCATTTGCCTTTTTTATTGGATTAGTGAAGAAAACACTGCTAACATTTGGTAAGAGTTTTACAAGCATGATTTGTGAACAAACATTTGCATATTAATCATTTAATCCTCCAAAGAAGCGTATTATATGAGATTGTTCTCTAAGCTCTCTAATCATATCAAGATTCTGACCACATTTACATTCAGTCAAGCAAGAACATAAAGGTATAGGTCTAAATTCTTCTAACTCTTCCGAAACACTCTTCAATTTCGTGTAATAAGAAGTGATCGTAAGCTCATTTTGTTTTATAGCAAACATTTCTTCTTCAAGATCTGCAATTGAAGAGGTCTCACTGGTAGAAGCGGTGCTTTAAATACTTCCACAGTTCATGAGTGTTGTCGCACCAGAGCACACTTTGCAAAATCTCAGAGTTGAGTGATCTATGTAAGCAAGACAAAATAAAATTGTTGCATCGATCCCAAGCTCCGAATAAAGGGTTGTCATCCTCTGGTTTGATTAGGATTCCATCGATGAACTTGAGTTTGTTCTTTGATTTTAGAGAGATCTTCACTGATCTGGACCACAAATAATAGTTCGAATTGGTTAATAGAAGATCTATAAGCAAAATTCCAAGAGCTTCATTTAGATGAAGGTAGAATGGATCTTGCAATGGACTAACACTGGAGAAAGATTGAACTTGCATCGCTTGCATTGCGTTGAATTGCGCCATCATTCTTGTGAAATTTTGGAATTCGATTGCTGAGAAAGATTGAGTTTCTAGATTTGCCCCTCCTTCTTGCATGTTTGTTTCCATTGATGAATAAACTCATGCAAACACTAATTTACACGAACTTCTCTGCGATCGAGTTTTTACACAAGGTGATTATATTCTTTTTTGCAACCTCCACACTCACCACACTATAAAAAATCTCTGTTCTAGTTGCAAAAAAATTAAAAGCGAGAATATTACACTATACAAGAGAGGAATTCTAAAATAAAAATCAGTTAGAGTGACAAAAGTACTTTCCATTACTATGACGTTAAATATATATATATACAATATGCTCGATCATTAGCCACAAATTATAATTTAACTAACTAATTCAAATTAACTAACTACTCTCTAACTCTCTTAACTAATACACTTATTTAACTTACTAATACTAAATACAGTAACCACAAATAATAAGATCGAAGGTTCCTAAAAATATTAAAGTATTAGTAAGTTTTTTTAATATATATTTTGATAAATTTATAGATTTTTAAAATAAAAAAAACAAGTAAATTCATTGTTTTTAGATATTTATTTAATTTTTTAGACTTATAAATCTATCACAATTATTTATATGAGCATATAAATTTATTGCAAACAATTTTAAAGAACTTTTTGTCCTATTAATATTAAGTTTAATTATTCTGTTGGTCTTATAGTTTTGCGAAATTTTTAATTAGGTCCTTATACAATTTTCTTCTTTTAATTGGATCCCTGCACCAAATTGTTTTTTTCAATTAGGTCCCTTTTAATAGTAATTGGCTTAATTGTATAGGGACCCAACTAAAAAAAATTGTGCAGGAACTCAAATAAAAGAAAGAAAAAATATAGAGACTCAAATGAAAAAAAAATTGGTGTGGAAACCCAACTAAAAAGATAAAAAGTATAAAAACCTAGTTAAAAATTTTATAAAACTATAAGGACCAACATGATAATTAAACCTTAATATTATCCTTATATATGAATAAGTAGGCCACCGAAGTAGTCCGACCGCGGGTGATGATATTTTAACTTTCAATGGTGTGGTTTAAGTATAACAGAATCTGAAGTGATAATTCAATAAAAACAATAACTAAACTCTTTTTGAGCAATTCTACAGTGAAAATAAATTTGTGTTGAGAGAGTAAAAAGTAGGGGTGTTTATCGTCTGGTCCAGTTTGAAGATTCAGTCTGATTCAAAGATTCGATTTGGTCTTAAATTTTTTAAGAATTAATTTGATGTGATTTTATCGGATTTATGGTCGGATAAAGGTCTCGAAAATAGATCCAGTCATTATTTTGGGTCGGGTCCGGGTCATAACTCGAGTCACCTAAACTCGGTCCGATAGCCCGATTATCATACACAATTAATATTTTGTGTTATTAGTGATGGATGATGGCTATTCTTATGTGGAATTTGAATATTATAAACCTTATATTTTGTGTTATTAGTCATTATAAGACTATAAGTTAATATTTTGTGTTATTTGTATTGATTTAAATATTTGGTGTTATTAGACAATATTAGTATTAATTGTGGTTATGCTTTAATTTTAGAGAAGGGTTGGTTCTTGTTATATTTTTCTAAGTGAATTTTACTATGTTAAATAATGGTTGGAGTCTTGGAAACTTTGATATTTTCACATGCTGACTTACAAGAAGATAATGTTAACGGCCTGGTTTTCACCCAGTATAATCGTGGCTCGAAAGTGTGTAGGTTTCATCGAGTTTAAGATCGAGTTTGGGTCTAACAAATAGGCCCGGTATATATTTTGGGTCGGATCTGTATCACATTAAACCTGGTTTCACCCGTTTCATAAATACTCCTAGTAAAAAGAATGCAAAATTTCTTTTAAAAGATTAATAAAAATAAAATGACATATTTTTTTAAATAAATATATGCTTATTTATTAAAGAGAAAATTTTTAATTATTTATTTCTTTACTATAATATGCATTATTATCTTTTTTTATTTTAAATTTATTCATGTGCTGGCCCAATAAGCGAAGCCATGTTTAACAAACAAAAAGACCCACCAATAAAAAGAATCTTCACGAACATACCCGATCTCTTTAAAAAAGTCGGACGCTGATAAAATGAGCCAATTCTACCTGTCCAAAAGCCAGTAATGACTTCTCTAAATTTTATCTACAATGTTTATCTCCACTAAAAGATCGGTCCTAACAAACTTTTAAGATAAAAGGAACGGATTATTCATCAATAAAGATAGAACTATTCCAATAAAAATAGTTAGTAACTCTATTATAAATATATTGACACCTTTTAGATATATTCACGTTATTATTTATAACAAAAAATTTCTGTCTAAAATTTTTACTAACTTAAATATCAAAGTTTTTTGTAAATACTATTTTTCATTTTTTTATCAGAAACTCAAACAAACGTACTTCGATATTAATAAATCACAAAAAAATCTAGAACTCATATTCATATCCAAATTAACGTTTTCAATAACCTTCACATTAACGTTTTGGATAACGTTCAGAACAAAACTTATGTCTATAGTACATTTTTTTCTCAAAAATACTAGAACATGAATTAAATTAAAGTATCCTCATGCTGATCAATTAAATTAAAGGGAGTCATCATATACGACGCAATCAAGCACATGCAGTTGAGTCAATGCATAACATAAATTTGTTGAATAATCTATCAATCCAAGTATAAAATCAGGTATCTAAAGTTAGTGATCTACGAACGTTTTGTCTTTAGTGTTGTCTTATCCAGGCAAATAATTCCCCAATATTTTAACGTTGGATCTAAAGGCCAGCAGGCAGCAGTTATAATGCAACTCTAGAACATATTTTTTTTTTTAAATAAATGCAGCTCAACACAATAAAATGAAATAAAAAAAAATACAATAAAGTATAAGATATAAACACAGATAAAACAGTAAAATTTATTGTCATTTTCGATATTATCATCAACAATTAAACAGATCAACTCCACACTATTTTCTGTAACTCAAAAAAGACAAAATTTTTATTCCTTCAACACTTATCTCTAAACTCTAAAATATTCTACTATTCCATTTCAGTCAAATATTCTAAATAATCACAAAAAAAAATTTTTTTCAACCATTTCTTTTGCTCAGATTTATAATTTGGTACACTAGTCCAACCCTCAATACTTCATTAACAATACCCTAAGTTTTAAAATACTAATTTCAAGTGAGAACAAATATAATGTTTATCAGTTTATGACATCCTTGCATTATTATTGGGACTAGCAGCTCAACACACACGTTTTTTTTAATTATTTTTAAAAAGTATTATTTTATTTTGTTTAATTTATAAATTTGATTTTAATGAATAAAACATAAAAAATAAAAAATACTAAAAAATTATTAGAATTTATTATTTTTTATTATTAATTAGTTATCAATATTTAATTAAAAATATGAATAAAATATATTGTTAGATTATTAAACTAAAAAAATTAGAGTAAAAAATTAGATGTTTGCTACGGTACGATGATAAATTCATACGTACCGATACGTTTAAAATATGGACAAATAATAACAATTTACGTGAAATTTATTTTTCACATCAACATTTAATTTTTATTTTTTTAAATATATATTATATCACCACTTTTACTAATATACCCCTTTAATTAAATAAAAATAAAAAATATTTTTATTTAATTTTATAAAATGTCTTAAACATCCTTCTTTTATTTAATTAGACAAAAATATCCTTTTAAATTAATGAAATTTTAGAATTCAATTAATCCTAATTTTATAATTTCAAATAATTTAAACAACAAAACAAAAACATATTAAAAAAATAAAAAATCAAAATTTCTTCATCTTCTCCAATTTCTCTAATCATTCATGCCCCGTCTAAGCAAAACTTATCAAAAAAACAAAAAATCAATCGTTCTTCGTCTTCTTCAATTATCCCTCTTAAAGCAAAACAGTCAAAATTCCAAACTAAAACTCTAGATTCTTCGCCGCTGTCTTTCTCCTCTCTCTTTCTCCTCCTTCTTGTTCTTCTTCTCCTTCACTATCCCTCTTCTTTCCTTCATCTTTTTCCTCAACCGGCATCTCGTACATACAAACAGGGCAAGTTCCATGCATCCCAAGCCACTTCTCAATGCAATTCGGATGAAACCTGTGCTTACATGGCATCTCCTTAACCAAAGCACCAACACCAAAATCCTCCAAACACACAACACACTCTCCTACTTCAACTTCAGCTTCTTTGATTACAAAGCTCGGCATGGCGTCAATGGATTCCTTCGTAGCTGGAGGTCTTCCGGCTTTGCTGCTGTTGTTAACGGCCATGTCGCGAAACAGAGCTTCGAGGCTTGAAGCGCCGTCGATGACAACCATGCTTTGTGTGAAGGGGTTCACTAGTATGATCCTCTCTCGGTTGGGAGCATCGGTGGTCCTTTCTCCCGTTTCGTCGTTATCTTGATTTTGCGATAAACCTAGAGTTTTGGTTTGGGACTTTCACTGTTTTATTTCAGAGGAGTAATTAAAAAAATGAAGAACCATCGATTTTTTGTTTTTTGATATATTTTGCTGGGGCACGAATAATTAAAAAAATTGAAGAAGATGAAGAAATTTTGATTTTTTATTTTTTTAATATGTTTTTGTTTTATTGTTTAAATTATTTGAAATTATAAAACTATGATTAATTTAATTCTAAAATTTCGTTAATTTAAAAGGATATTTTTGTCTAATCAAATAAAAGAAGGATTTTTAAGATTTTTTATAAAATTAAATAAATTTTTTTTATTTTTATTTAATTAAAGAGGTGTATTAATAAAAGTGGTGATATAATATATATTTAAAAAACAAAAATTAAATGTTGACGTGGAAAATAAATTCCACATGACTTGTTATTATTTGTCCATATTTTAAACGTATCGATACATATGAATTTATTATCGTACCATAGCAAACACCAAAAAATTAAGTTAACGATTAAGTAAACAATAAATTATGATAATCCCCTAATATTTCTCATAAAAATTTGGAGAAAATGCTATATTAAACCAAATGAAAGAGAAAATTACGTGATTCTACCAAAGCAAAAAACATAACATGTGTAACACTCTAACTTTCAGCACATCATGATAGTACCAAAAGCAATGCGTTACTGACTTGTTTTTCTTATTTACTGTTACGGTGGGTAACCGGAGATTAATAGAATGGATGACGTTGGTTGGCCCAATTGTCTGCGGAGGATGGCTTTCGAGTAGGTTCGTTCGCTGGAGCCTCCTTCCGACTTGTGTACGTGAGTAAATGGGGGTGGTACCTGCAAAGACACTCCGATGCCTAAGTTAGCAAGGGTGTTAGCAGGTCTAGAGAGTATTGGGCTTAGAGATACCTGGGGGGTGTCATGTATTTATAGTGGTGAGCCAATAACCACCGTTGGAGTAGTGCCATATCTTTAGGGTGTTAACCGTCCCATTATCTTAGGGAGGTTAAGATATGGCTTGATGAAGCGGTTAGAGAGATTTTAGGGGCGGTTACTCATTTGAATGAGTGTTTATCTGCCAGCTAATCTCGTGCCCGACTTATTTAGGACAAGTCGTAGTCAACACCGACTTCTTATCACGAAGGTCGGTGCTTAGCAAGGCTCAATCCTCTGGACTAGGCCTTTCTTTTGGACCTGGGCCTTTATTATTGGGCCAGGGTATGAACAGTGCCCCTACTTGAGCCCAAGATCTCTATAAGACTTGGGTTCGAGTATTTTACTCGGGGTCGTAGTCGACTTGTTGGAGGACCGACGTGATTTTCTGAAACCGACGTGACTTTTCTGCGTCTTTTTGGTTCTGACAGTTACGTCTAATCAAGCATCGTGTCCGTTAGGGATGTGCGTAGACTTTGGTAACGGTGCATTTTCATTAATGACTGCCCTACTTTTACCATTATGCCCCTTAGCATATTTATAAATACTTTCCTTCTCTTTCCTTTTTTCGTTTCTGCAAATTTTCAAATTTCTTCTTCCTTTGTTCTTCATTCATTCGTGCTGCATTCTTGTGCTTCGGAGACTTCTGCTTCTTCCAACCTTCATTTTTGGAAAGAGGTTAGTTTCTTTTTCTCTTTCGCACCTTTCGTATGCCTTTTCTTTGTAGATAAATAGGTTTGTAGACTTTTACTT
Source organism: Arachis hypogaea (assembly GCF_003086295.3). Lineage (NCBI taxonomy): Eukaryota > Viridiplantae > Streptophyta > Magnoliopsida > Fabales > Fabaceae > Arachis > Arachis hypogaea. Next base: position 143,774,444 of record NC_092048.1, read on the forward strand.
GGTTCCTTTTTCTCCTCTCTAGAGACCTTTGTTTTTGATTTTTTCTTTTCTTTTTCCCTTTGTAGGTTTCCTCATTTTTCTTTAGAAAAAGAAAATGGCCTCCGTAGATTGGGTCGATGTTACTGTTCTAGGGGAGGAACCGTTGGTTGATGCGGAGTTTATTACTCATCTTCGCACCCACCACCGGCTCTGTACTTCGGATGAGGATGAGCCTAAGTATGAATTGCTTATCCCAGGTTCAGAGGACCGAGTTTGTCATGGGAGAGCCAATGAAATGGCTCCTCATTTCTTCTTTAAGTATGAGTGCATAATCACCCGTCTGGGCGTCTTTCTACCCTTTTCAGATTTTGAGGTGTCTGTTTTGCAGCATTGTCGGGTTGCCCCTACCCAGCTTCACCCCAACTCTTGGGGTTTCTTGAAAATTTATCAATTTATTAGCCATGCTCTGGATTTCCCAACCTCTCTGAAGATCTTTTTCCATCTTTTTCATATGACCAAGCCTTTTAGTGGGCTGAACAATAAACAACAATGGGTTTCCTTCCGAGCCATACAAGGTCGGAGAATTTTTACCCTTTTTGACGAGTCCTTCCATGATTTTAAAAATTACTTTTTTAAAGTGCAAGCTGTAGAGGGTCATCACCCCTTTTTTCTGGATGATAACTCTTCTCCTCGCTTTCCCTTATACTGGCTGGAGGCCTCCCCTTGTGAGAAATATGGTCTGGATGACCTGGATGAAGTAGAGGCTGCCATTGTGGGGTTCCTCCGAGAAGTGTGGGGGAGGGCCCCATACTTGGATACCAAAAAGTTTCTCCAGGGGTCTCCGACCTTTATCCAAGCACAGCTAGGTAGTTTTCTCTTGTTTATTAGATTCCCGACTTGTTAACTGCTCATTCCGACTTGTTTGATTCCTTAGCTATTGTTTTCTTTTTCAGAAATGGCAAAGACAAATGCCCAGGAATCTTACCAGAGAGTCCAGGAGGCCAAAGCCAGGTCTCGCGCCCGGACTGGTGGTGCCAGGGTCATCTCTCCTCCTCCTCCTCCTCGGAACGTTGGGACTCTTTCCAAACCCATTGTGATTTCTTCTTTAGCTTCCTCTCAGCCGCCCCCCGTCGTCCGACCTTCCCCTGATCCAAAGAAGCGCAAGACCTTAGAGTCTGGTTCTTCTGGTGAGGTTAAGGCGGATGCTCTTGCATTCGTCCGAAAGAATATCTATCCTCATGCTCGTATAAGCATGGATGATATGTCTGTTCGGAGCCACCTTACCACTATGATCGAGGAGAGTCTCAAAGCGGCGGGGGTCTGTGGCAAGCTCTTGGATATTTTTGAGAAGGCTCCTCTCAGCTCTTTAAGGATGACCTCAAGGGTCGAGGAGCTGGAAGGAAGGCTTCGTGCATACCAAGAGCATGAGGGAGAGTTGAAGAAGGAAATTGCCAAGCTGAGGGAGGAGAGAGATACCCTCCAGGAGAAAGGAAAGGTTTTGCAGGCCCAATGCAACATGGAGATGGATCTGAGGAAAATAGCACAGGCCAGCTACCAAAGTTTATTCAATGATCTTGTGTCTGTGAAGACTGATCTGTTGAATTCTCGGAAGGCATATGATGAGTTGGAGGACTCTATTGCTGATGGCGCCGAGGAGTCTTGGAGGATCTTCCTGGAGCAGGTCAGAGTTATTGCTCCCGACTTGGATCTTTCTCCTTTACATCCCGACAAAGTTGTTATTGATGGTGCCATTGTAGATCCTCCTGCCCCCGTAATCGTTTCCGAGTCAGAATTGAAGACTCGGGGGCAGAGGATTATTGAGTCCCCTCCTCGTTCTAAAGACGCTTCGAGTTCTTCAGTAGATCCTCCTATCTCTTCATCTCCCATGGATGCCTCTGGTGGCGCTCCTCCTGATTCCGGGGGCGGTGATCCGTCTGCTCTTCTTCCTAAAAAATGATTCGTAGCTATTTGGGGGCCCGGCTTGTGGGCTCCTCATTTTAAACTCTTTTATTTACTTTCAGTTGGTTGTGTGGTTTGAACAATTTCCTTTGGCCTTTTAAGGCCGTAAACAAAATATTTAAAAAATATACCCTTTTTAATAAGGGTTTTTAAGTTAAAATAAATGCCCTTTTTTGGATAAGGGTCTAAATTACCTCATGCGTGTATGCTTTTTTGATTTTTCGAAGTTCCCTTGATCTTTTCCTGAAAACCTTTTGCTTAGGCTTGTTTGTTTCTCTGAGCCTTTGGTTTAAGGACTTTTTAGGACAGCCCTTAAACTTTTCCTTAAGTTTTTCAATCTCTTTTTATTATCCCTTATACTCAACTTTGTTTTAGTGAGTTCCTGTGACTTAGGTTATTTTTGCGATGCGTTTTTCTTTTACTCGTTCCTTCACTCCGATTTACGGGTTGAAGTACTTCCGAGTTTTTCTACTTGGGTTCTCATTTCGACTTATGAGTCAGATTGTTCCCGAGTTTTACGATCGGCTTATATAACCTCTTTACGCCGACTTGTACCTCGTCGTTTTATCCTGACGACCATCTAGGTCGGTTCATGGGATTTTCACGTTTTGTTGAGCTTAAGTCGGCGCGTTTCGTAGAAAGACTTAGAAAAATAGAAAAGGGGTTTAAAAGAGATATTATAGATGAAAAAAGATCTTTATTAATTGGGGAGGTACCTTCTTGCTACTAAGGGTTTTAATAGCCTATTTTCCCTTAGTCTCTACTATGATGCCTCGTTAAAAACCCTTCTCCAGAAAAAACCCTTTAATTTTGGGAAAATATCATGAAGTTGGGAAAAGAGTACATCAGGGAGTAGAGTTCGCTTTTAACTGTAGTACCTTTTCATATTACAAGCATGCCACGACCTTGGTAGCTCAGTGCCGTTCAGGTCGGTTACTTTATAATAACCTTTTCCTAAAACTTCATTGACTTTGTATGGTCCCTTCCAATTTGCGGCGAGCTTTCCTTCTCCTAATTTGTTGACTCCAATGTCATTTCTGATTAAGACCAAGTCATCCGGGGCAAATGTTCTTCGAATGACTTTTTTGTTGTACCTTGTAGTCATCCTTTGTTTCAATGCTGCTTCTCTTATCTGGGCATCTTCTCGGACTTCGGGGAGCAAGTCGAGCTCCTCTTTGTGTCCCCGTACGTTTCCGACCTCGTCATTGAGAATTACCCTTAGGCTTTGCTCATTGATTTCTATTGGTATCATGGCTTCTACGCCATAGACTAGTCAGAAAGGTGTTTCTCCCGTGGCGGATTGGGGGGTTGTCCTATAAGCCCATAGCACCTGAGGGAGCTCTTCAGCCCAAGCTCCTTTTGCTTCCTGCAGTCTCTTCTTTAGCCCTGCCAGTATGACTTTGTTGGCTGCCTCGGCTTGCCCATTGGCTTGTGGGTGCTCCACCGAGGTGAACTGATGTTTGATTTTCATACTGGCTACTAAGCTTCTGAAGGTAGCGTCGGTGAATTGGGTTCCATTATCTGTAGTGATGGAGTAGGGTATCCCATATCATGTGATGATATTTTTGTAGAGGAACCTGCGACTTCTTTGAGCGGTGATGGTGGCCAATGGTTCTGCTTCTATCCACTTTGTGAAGTAATCTATTCCCACGATCAGGTATTTGACTTGTCCTGGCGCTTGGGGAAAAGGACCTAACAAATCCATTTCCCATTTTGCAAAAGGCCATGGAGAAGTGATACTGATGAGCTCTTCTGGTGGAGCCACGTGGAAATTTGCATGCATCTGGCATGGTTGACACTTTTTCACAAATTCTGTGGCATCTTTCTGCAAGGTCGGCCAGTAGAATCCAGCTCGGATTATTTTTCTGGCTAGTGACCTTGCTCCGAGATGATTTCCGCAGATCCCACTATGTACTTCCTCCAATACCTCGGGAGTTTTTGAGGCCGGTACACACTTTAACAATGGTGTTGATATCCCTCTTCTGTAGAGGACATTTCTCACCAAGGTGTAGTGTTGTGCTTCCCTTCGGATCTTTTTAGCTTCTTTCTCCTCCTTAGGGAGGATGTCGAATTTCATGTATTCGACTAAGGGATTAATCCATCCGAGGTTTAGACCGGTTACCTCAAGTACTTCTTGTTTGTCTTCTATTTTTGCTACTGATGGTTCCTGGAGGGTCTCTTGAATCAGGCTTCTGTTGTTCCCTCCCGGTTTGGTACTTGCTAACTTGGACAGGGCGTCTGCTCTGCTGTTTAAATCCCGAATTATGTGTTTAACCTCGATTTCTGCAAAATGCCCAAGGTGTTCCAGAGTTTTGTCCAAGTACCTCTTCATGTTTGGATCCTTTGCCTGATACTCTCCACTTATCTGGGAGGTCACCACCTGTGAGTCGCTGTATATCATCACCTTTGTAGCACCGACCTCTTCTGCCAGCTTTAATCCGGCGATCAAGGCTTCATATTCTGCCTGATTATTTGATGTTGGAAATTCAAATTTTAGGGAAACCTCTATCTGGGTCCCTCTTTCATCTACCAATATTATGTCTGCGCCGCTTCCTATTTTATTGGAGGATTCGTCTACATAGAGTTCCCATGTAGTCGGTTTTTCCTCTTGATCCCCTGCGTATTCTGCAACGAAGTCAGCGAGGCATTGAGCTTTGATCGCCGTCCGAGTTTCATATCTTAAGTCAAACTCGGAGAGCTCTATTGCCCAATGAACCATTCTCCCTGCAACATCTGTCTTTTGGAGGATTTGCTTCATGGGTTGGTTCGTACGGACTCTTATTGTGTGAGCTTGAAAGTAAGGCCGTAGCCTTCGTGAGGCTACTACTAAGGAGTAAGCAAATTTTTCTAGTTTGTGGTACCTTAGTTCAGGGCCTTGTAGAACTTTACTGATGAAGTAGACTGGATGTTGTCCGACCTCGTCTTCTTTTATCAGGGCTGATGAGACAGCCTTGTTCGCTACGGATAAGTACAGGACGGGGTCTTTCCCAGGTACTGGTCGGGTTAGGATAGGAGGTTGGCTTAAAAACTTTTTGAACTCTTGGAACGCCTCCTCGCATTCCGGAGTCCATTCAAACTGGCATCCCTTTCTCAATAGGGAGAACAGAGGAAGGGATTTTAGTGCCGATCCTGTCAAAAATCTGGAGAGGGCTGCAAGTCGGCCATTGAGCTGCTGGACTTCTCTCACACAAGTCGGACTTTTCATTTCTAGGATGGCTCTACACTTATCGGGATTGGCTTCAATCCCTCTTTGTGTTAGCATAAACCCTAGAAACTTCCTTGCCTCTACCGCGAAGGCACACTTTACGGGATTTAATCTCATTCCATGCAGCCTTATGGTGTCGAAGACTTGCGAGAGGTCTGACAGGAGGTCGACTTCCTTCTTGCTTTTTTACCAGCATGTCGTCGACGTATACTTCCATTAGGGTCCCTAGGTGAGGGGAAAACACTTTATTCATCAACCTTTGGTATGTGGCTCCTGCATTCTTTAATCCGAATGGTATGACCACGTAGCAGAAATTAGCTCTGGGTGTGATGAATGATGTTTTCTCCTGGTCTGGCTCATACATCGGGATTTGATTATATCCCGAGTAGGCGTCCATGAACGACAAGTATTGGTACCCCGAGCTGGAATCCACTAGGGTATCAATACTTGGTAGGGGATAAGGGTCCTTGGGACATGCCTTATTTAAGTCGGTATAGTCGACACACATTCTCCATTTGTCATTCTGTTTTTTGACTAGCACTACATTGGCTAGCCATGTTGGGTACTTGACTTCTCTGATGAAGCCAGCTTCCAGAAGCGCTTGTACTTGTTCTTCTACTATTAGGGTTCGTTCTGGCCCGAGCTTGCGTCTTCTTTGTTGTACAGGTCGGGACCCTGGATAAACCGAGAGCTTGTGGGACATGAGCTCGGGGTCAATCCCAGGCATGTCAGAGGCCTTCCAGGCGAAGAGGTCGGAATTATCTCTTAGGAGTTTAGCCAACTCTTGTTTTAGAGTTTCCCCTATCTTGGCTCCTATATAAGTGTTTTTCCCTTCCTCTTTACCGACCTGTATCTCCTCGGTTTTTCCTCCCGGTTGTGGTCGCAGCTCTTCTCTGGCCCTTGCGCCGCCGAGCTCTATTGTGTGAACTTCTCTGCCCTTTCCTCTCAGATTTAGGCTTTCATTGTAGCATTTTCTTGCCAACTTTTGATCTCCCTTTACCGTTGCTATTCCCGCTGAGGTCGGGAATTTCATGCAGAGGTGGGGAGTGGATACTACCGCTCCGAGTCGATTAAGGGTAGCTCTGCCGATCAAAGCATTGTATGCTGACCCTACATCTATGACTATGAAGTCTATACTCAGAGTCTTTGATTTTTCCCCTTTTCCAAAAGTGGTGTGGAGGGGTAAAAATCCCAGTGGTTTTATTGGCGTGTCACCTAATCCATACAAGGTGTCGGGGTAGGCTCTTAATTCTTTCTCATCCAGCCCTAGTTTGTCAAAAGCGGGCTTAAAAAGAATGTCCGCCGAGCTTCCTTGGTCCACTAGGGTTCTGTGGAGATGGGCATTTGCCAGGATCATAGTTATTACTACTGGATCATCGTGTTCAGGGATTATTCCTTGCCCATCTTCTTTTGTAAATGAAATGGTAGGAAGGTCGGGTGACTCCTCCCCGACCTGGTAGACTCTTTTGAGATGTCTTTTGCGAGAGAATTTGGTAAGTCCCCCTCCCGCAAGCCCTCCTGAGATCATATGGATATGTCTCTCTGGAGTCTGTGGTGGTGGGTCTCTTCTATCCATATCATCTCGCTTTCTCTTTCCATGACTGCCCGACCTTTCTATGAGATATCTATCAAGTCGACCTTCTCTAGCCAGCTTTTCTATCACATTTTTAAGGTCGTAGCAGTCGTTTGTGGAGTGACCATATATTTTATGGTACTCGCAGTAATCGCTGCGGCTCCCCCCTTTTTTATTTTTAATGGGTCTAGGGGGTGGCAGTCTCTCAGTATTGCAAATCTCTCTGTATACATCCACTATAGAAACTTTCAGAGGAGTATAAGAGTGATATTTTCTTGGTCTTTCGAGACCGAGTTCTTCCTTTTTCTTGGTTTCCCTTTCCCTCTCTTTTGTTGAGGGAGGGGGCCCAGGTCGCCAACTCAGGTCTCTTAATTTGGCGTTTTCTTCCATGTTGATGTACTTTTCAGCTCTTTCCTGTACATCACTTAGAGAAACGGGATGTCTTTTAGATATGGACTGCGAGAAGGGACCTTCTCTAAGTCCATTGACTAATCCCATTATGACTGCCTCTGTGGGCAGGTCTTGGATCTCTAAACATGCTTTGTTGAACCTTTCCATATAGGCTCGTGAAGATTCTCCGACCTCCTGTTTTATTCCCAGGAGGCTCGGTGCATGTTTCACCTTGTCTTTCTAGATTGAAAACCTCATCAAAAACTTCCTTGAGAGGTCTTCAAAACTGGTGACTGACCTTGGGGGGAGGCTATCGAACCACTTCATCGCTGCTTTCGATAGAGTGGTCGGGAAGGCTTTGCATCGCGTAGCGTCGGAGGCATCAGCTAGGTACATCCGACTTTTGAAGTTGCTCAGGTGATGCTTTGGATCCGTGGTTCCGTCGTAGAGGTCCATATCAGGGCTTTTGAAGTTCCTCGGAACTTTAGCCCTCATTATGTCCTCGCTAAAGGGATCCTCCCCACCTAAGGGTGGCTCTTCTTGTTCGTCACGGGAGTTGCGACTTTTGAGGGAGGATTCCAACTTTAAGAGTTTTCTTTCTAACTCTTTTCGTCGTTCCATCTCCTCTTTTAGGCTCTTTTCAGTTTCTTTTTGCCGCTCTCGCTCCTGCTCTAACTGCTCCAGGCGGCTGTGGACTAATCCCATGAGTTCAGTTACATGGGGTGGTCCTTCTTTTTCTGAGTCGCGCCCTTCTGAGGAGTTTACCTTTGGGTTTTTTACTCCGGAGGTGCCTTCCCTGTGTTGATTATCGATTTCCTGGTGGAGGGTGAAATCCACATCGTTATTGCCTGTATCCAGATTCTCTTGTTCAGAATCTGTCTCCACATGGCCTTCTTCGTGGGATCTGTCCGCCATCTATGGATGATCTCTCGGGTCCCCGGCAACGGCGCCAATGTTACGGTGGGTAACTGGAGATTAATAGAATGGATGACGTTGGTTGGCCCAATTGTCTGCGGAGGGTGGCTTTCGAGTAGGTTCGTTCGCTGGAGCCTCCTTCCGACTTGTGTACGTGAGTAAATGGGGGGTGGTACCTGCAAAGACACTCCGATGCCTAAGTTAGCAAGGGTGTTAGCAGGTCTAGAGAGTATTGGGCTTAGAGATACCTGAGGGGTGTTAGTGTATTTATAGTGGTGAGCCAATAACCACCGTTGGAGTAGTGCCATATCTTTAGGGTGTTAACCGTCCCATTATCTTAGGGAGGTTAAGATATGGCTTGATGAAGCGGTTAGAGAGATTTTAGGGGCGGTTACTCATTTGAATGAGTGTTTATCTGCCAGCTAATCTCGTGCCCGACTTCTTTAGGACAAGTCGTAGTCAACACCGACTTCTTATCACGAAGGTCGGTGCTTAGCAAGGCTCAATCCTCTGGACTAGGCCTTTCTTTTGGACCTGGGCCTTTATTATTGGGCCAGGGTATGAACATTTACTATTTAATATTGAGCCTTTAATTCGATACCGCATTTCAATTTTTAAGAAAATGCCGGAAAATATTGTTTCTCATTAATCAAAATCATTCATTAAAGAACACACGGGTAATAATAATCACTTAATTATTAATAATGATAAATATTATACAAAAGAATTTAAAAGAAGCTCAGATACAATTCTTATCCCTCTGTATAAAATAAAATCTTAAATAACAAAGGCGAGAGAATTCTATGAAAACAACTCAACACATAAACTTAACTTAAATAAAACTCATAATCGCCCACAGCTTCACACTGAGTCCCCGAACCTTGTCACTGAAAGGGTGGAAGATTTTGGGGTGAGAACAAATCACACGTTCTCAGTAGAAAATGGGAATGCCGTAAAAGTAATAATTAACATGCAAATAATTAACTTTACTTAATAAAACTATTTTGTTAAACCTTTGGATATACTTTTTACTCTTACTTCGTATAATCAATTACCTTTTCTTTAAAATTATAAAATAAAGTTCAAAATCTAATTATTCAAATTAGCGCATATAAAATCCTCATTATTTTTAAATCACTAAAGCTTTAAATCAATAATTAAAAGTACTCAATTAATACAAAAATTTATGAAAATATACTTTTGAATAAATAAAATAAATTATAAATAATTTATTATTTAATTTTCAAAATCTGAGATCTTACAACATGGATCACCCAAAAATATATTTTAATGTGATTTGAATTCGGTTAGTTCGAATTAGCTAAAACAAGAGTAATTCGAATCAGTCCCAGTCGAATGGATTCAATTCGAACTATATGCAAACGTGACTCACACTAATTCGAATTAAGTTGATTCGAACTAGCCCACCATTTTAACACCCATGGTAATTCGAAACAAGTTGATTCGAATTGCACACATAGTAATTCATACAATTATTTTGATATACCAACAATTATATCTATATGAAACCAATGCTAAATCGAATTCAATTAGTTCGATAATACGAGTCCATGAAAAAAAATTGTATTTTATAAAGTTTAAATTTTTTTATTATGTGATAGGTTAGTAAAAGTAGGGTGGCAACACTACCCAAACCTGCGGGTATCCACTCCGCTCCTACTTGCTCAGGGTGGGTAATTACCCGCCCCCGCACTGGGGCGGGTTCTTGTGCAGGGCGGGGTCGGGTTTAGGTTAAACCTGCCCCTACCCGCCCCGTGTATATATATATATATATATATATATATATATATATATATAAAATAATTAGTAAAATAATTAATAATATTGTATCATATTTAAATTTTTTATTTTAATTTATGTTATGTATTTAAATGATGGTTATATAATTTTTAAAGTTTAATTTTATTTGTTGAATTTTATAATTATAAGATCGAGTAGGGGTGGGGTGGGGCGGGTACTCGCAGGGGCGAGTTAGGGTTTAATATTTTACTACTTGCCGGTAGGAATGAGATGGATCCGATGCGAGTTTTTGTAGGGTGGGGCGGGGTCGGATATAGCAAAAATCCGTCCCTATCCACCTTGTTGCCACCCCTAAGTAAAAGAGTACATTAGAAATTTTGATAGTACTTGTCGTAACAATGTTTAATTTAAAAATTGATATTTAAATTTTAGTTGTACTTATTATAAAATGAATAATTACAATAAATTTTTTTAAAAATTATAATAATATATAAATATAAAATAAATTGACCGATTTAAAAATAGGATAATCTAATAATATTGAAATCCATTTAATTTAAAAAATAAATCCTTACATAATTATAAATTTATGATATAATAAATACTTCTCAAAAAGCTTAATGCTTGACTTTTAAACACCGAATTATTTATTTAAATAGTTTAATTTTTATCTAACCTAATATAATAAAATATGTTTAAACCTCCTCCTTATTATTATTATTATTATTATTATTATTATTATTATTATTATTATTGTAAATAATTTTATAAAATGTGAAATTTTTTTTAGAAGATTTTATGAGTATTATAAAAATTTGTAAGTCAATTTATATAAATCGATTCAAGATACTTTTTATAATACTCACGGTATCTTTTAAGGAAGTTTTATAAAAAAAATTATTGTAATTATTTATTTTATAACGAGGACAACTAAAATTTAAATAACAAATTTTAATAAATTTTAAATTAAACATCGTTATGATGAGTACTATAAAAATTTATGATGTACTCCTTTACTAACCTATCACATAATAAAATTTTTAGATTTTATAAAATGCAATTTTTTCATAAACCTCGTATTATCGAACTAATTGAATTCGATTTAGCATTGGTTCCATATAGATATAATTGTTGGTGTATCAAAATAATTGTATGGATTACTATGTGTGTAATTCGAATCAATCTGTTTCGAATTACTATGGGTGTTAAAATGGTGGCTAGTTCGAATCAGTCTAATTCAAACTAGTGTGAGTTACGTTTGCATGTAGTTCGAATCATTATGATTCAAATTACTCCTTGGATCCACTCATGCATAATTCGAATTGAATTCATTCGAATTACTTTGATAGGGACTAATTCGAATTTAAGTGATTCGAATTACTCTTGCTTTAGCTGATTCGAACTAACCTCGTTCAAATTACATTAAAAAATATGCTTTTTGGGTGATCTATACTCTTATGTTACGTTTTTTATTTTGGTAGAATCACGTAATTTTCTTTTCCATTTAGTTTAATATGGCATTTTGCCCTAAAATTTTTTTAAGTTATTTAATATTTAGAATGTATAAAATAAATAAATTAATATTAAATAAAGTATGACTAAAATTTTTTTATTACATTGTTAGAATGTGCAACAAAAATACAAAATTAATATAAAAATTTATAAGGTAGTTATTTATGAATAAATTTTTTTAAAGTAAATTCGACGGTAATTGTATCCTAAATTCGAATTGTGAATTCTCTTCTCTTCATTTCGAATTGCTTTCTCTCTCTCTACACCATCTCATCTCTCCTTTTACATTCTCTCCAGCAGCCCCCTCTAATGGCCCCTTCTCATTGTTAGACGATCATTCTTCGTCTCCCCACCAAACTGTCGCTTCTGCCGCCGAACCACTGCTGCTTCCTTTAGATAGCACTCTCTTTCCAACTCTCATTATTCAAATTTCATTATTTCCTGTGTTAATTAAATTTGAATATAGGATGTTAGGTAGATTAGTTATTAATTGCGTCCATTAGTTTGAAGTTGTGATTAATAATTTGTTGATTGTTGCTGATTTTTATGATTAAAATGTACATATTGCTGATTTTTATAAAAATGGCTCAAAGAACTCTTAATAAAAGTTTGATTCAATTATTAAAATCAATACTTGCTTTCGAAATAGTATGTTTGAATTCTATGTTTGAATTTTATGTTGGCATTCTTAAAATTTGATGTGTTGTGGCCATTTTTGAGTTTCAATGTAGGTTTAATTACTCTGTTGGTCTCTATAGTTTTGTGAAAGTTTCAATTAGGTCTTTATACTTTTTTTCTTTTTAATTGAGTCCCTACACTAATTTTTTTTTCAATTAAGTCCCTCTTAGTAGTAATTGACTTAATTTTGTAAGGACCTAACTAAAAAAAAGAATTGGTATAGGAATCTAAATAAAAAAAAAATGTAAGGACCCAATTAAAAAAATTTGGTGCAAGGACTCAATTAAAAGGAAAAAAAGTATAGGGGACCTAATTAAAAATTTTGTGAAATTATAGGGATCAACAAAGTAATTAAACCTTTAATGTATGATTGATTATGCATAGAGTTTGTTTCGATTGTAGAGGTTATCTCAAAATTTAGGGGAGGTTATGTCAAAATTTTTTTGGAAATGATATAACTGTGGGAGGATTTGTGTTAATTGGGCAAATAATATAAATGTACACATGATTTGTATTGTATTTGCTATTTTATGTGATTTAAACTATCTATGAATTTCATCTTTGCCATTTCATTGTATTTATGACTAGTGTTTAGTTATATGCTCTTTGCATATATGACGAAAGATAGAGGTGTCACGGATCGACTTCGTATCGTGGTAGAGGTAGGGGTTCTACTGATACCTCTGGACTTCTCAGTCGTCCCCTCTACTCTGACTACCCCTGTGACATCACAGGCAATGTGTGCACAGGACCACCATTCATCATAATCCCTAAATCCAAGTACGTGGCTCCTACTATTGCGTCACCCCCGTAATCAAGAAGTTGTCTGTCTGCTTCATTAGAGTCAACTCCTCCACCACCACCGTCGTTCAGCAACGCGCATTCTTGGTGACACCGCCTCCAACGACAAACACTGCGGAACTGGAATTCTCTCACAGATCCCCGCCATATGCCTCTCCACCACCTCCCATCGTATGAATGACGATTTGGCCTGATGGGACTTTGCCCTGAGTACTATTTTAAGTCTTTTATATGCAAACCATTTTAGTTAGTCAGATTAATTTAGTTACATTCAAATTTCTGGTTTTAGTGGATTTAAATTGTTAAGATTGGTTCAATTTAGTTTAATAGGTTTGAACTACTTATTCTGTTTGATAATTTTTTATTATTGATAGATGTTGTTGCTTAAGTCATATAATACCATATAGATGAAACTATTAACCTTAATTAATTGATAATTCTTTATTATTGACGGATGTTATTGTTTGACTCTTGATTCTTGTTTGTTGATTATTGATAGATGTTGTTGTTTACATGAATTGTTGATGGATATAGTTTTTGGCACATTCTAGTTATAGATGAAACTCTACCAAAATTAAAAAAAAAAATCTAAATATAATTGAAATCTATAGAAAACTTCGAATAACTTTTTAGTAAACTACTAATCCTAAGTTTTTCATTGATAGGTTTGCACCAAATAATAATGCATGTACACAGGAGTGTAATAATGCCATCAAACTTATGTACGACCATCCATGATCGAGCTACAAGAAGATCAGATCCCAGTTGAGACCAGAGAGTGATGGTTTCAGAAGTGGGCGGTAAGAACTTAACATATTCAAACTTTAGTGTTAGTTTATATCTTCTATTTTGTTTAATTATGTATTTAATTTTGATTTACTCGTGATAAATACTCTTTCTGCAGGAGAAATTTATATAGGACAAGACTCACGATCTCATGATCAGGAAGATTTTTACCATCGGATGGCTAGGCGACTTCAGCAGATGTTGGAGGACGTACGTGAGCGTCATGACCACCTCACCATTTGGCTTTGTCCGGATATTAAGAAGTTACTGTATGTCCATTGGGAGACTGATGAGGGATTCAAACATCGCCGTCTCACCAACAGAGCTAATAGGACATCGGCCAAGTCGTCGAAGTATACCAGTGGGTCAACGACTTTCATGAAGACTAAGGCCAGGCTGATAAGTAACCTGTTTCATTTTCTTATTAAGTTCGTTTAGTCTTAATATAATGTCATTATTATTTGACTTAACATGTGGTTTCAAAATGTGTAGTCTAAGTTGTTGGATTGTGAGACGACGATAGCCGATCAACGTGCCGCAGATAATTACCTGAGTAAATTAACTACAAGAGTCCTACACACAGAGATTAGAGGTCGCAACCAAACAATCTCAGCGTATTGGAGACGACGACAACAACTTTGCTGCATTAGTCGTCGATCCTGATCAGGTTTGGCGCGAGGCCGCATCTGAACCGTACAAGAATCGTATGTACAAGTTCAGATCATTCTTCGCTGACAACCTCCGCACGTCCACATTGATACATTCATCTACCTTTGCCACCAGTCGGCCCATCGATCCTAAGAACGGCGTGGATTTGAGGGAGCATGTGTTGCTTCTCACCTGGAGTCTTCACCAACAGGCTCAGTAGTTGTGAGAATCTGAGGAGAGGTATCAGGCGATCCTCTCATGCATGTCAGACATAGATAATCTCATGGTGGAGTGGAGGCGGGAGCTGGAGCAATTTCAGTGGATGGAGCAACACATGGCGCCATACGAAGATCAGATGCGCACTGATGGCAGCGGCGTTGATGGAAGGGCACAGATATCACTACCTAGGCCGCCGCCTCAGCAGCAGGACTAGTGGGACGACGACAACGACTTTTAGGGAATAAAATTTTTTTATACGCTGTTTGATTGTATCATATCCTCTGTTATTTGACTTTTCATTTTATTTGTACACTTCATAATTTAACATATTTGTCTTCTATTATTTAGAATTTGACCACTAATTTCATAAAAAAATATTAAAAAATTGAACTTATTGTCAGATTCTCCAATGAAAATATCTGACAGTAAAAATGCGAGAACAAAATAGTTTGGTACCAAAGTTACCGTAAAAAAAAATTTATCGGTAATAACACCAGATATTCGTAGCTTGAAAAACCAATTTTGCTGCTAAATTTGCCACAAATTATCAGCAGACAACAAAATCTGATGATAAATTTATTACCGACAGATTAATTTTATTTTTCGACTAGTAAATATGACGATATTAATCATTTTTCTTATAACAATTTTTCGTAGTTTTAGATAAATAAAAGAAACCCCTACGTTTCTATGGCTGGTTACATTGAATGTACAAATAATAATAATAACATCCTAATTTTTATAGAGCAAAAATAATTAATCAAATCATATTAATTTTGATTACACTTAAAAATGAATACTATTTAAAAATGAGTAATGCTAGAGACATTTTTTTCAACTAACATTGGTCGATTTATTTTAAACTATTATATTTATCTTAAATTCTAAACTTTAAAATTTAAATCATAAACCCTTAACTTCAAATCCTAAATTATAAACGGTAAAAAAAAGTTGGCTATATTAAATAAGATTTATCTATCATATTAAGATTAAAAAATATTTTTTTTTTGTTAAAAATATAAAAAATTTTAAGTTTTAAATGTATTTATTTTGTATTTATTAAATAAAAATATTTAAAATTTTTTATTAATAATAAGCTTATCATGTGTCTTTAAGACATATATTAACTAAATTCTATTAAATATAACCAAGAAACAAACTTAATCTTATCCATAAATGAAAGCTGTAAAATAAGATTGAATAAAACTAGTATTTTTTTTTTGGAAAATTACTGAAGCACAAAACTGAACCTTGAACAAAAGTAAAAAAAAAAAAAAAAAGTAAAATCTCTTTGTGAAAATGAAAATATAAAGTGGTTAGAAGATAAATAAATATCTAGCTAAATAATAAACCAAGAGAGTGACATGTCTAGTTCACTTCTACTTTGTTCTTTTTTATTCCATATTGAATCATTTTCTTCCATCCTTCATAAAAATCTTAAATGGACTAAGGTACATTTGGACAACTATATTTCAAATCTTACTTTCAAATAGACTCTATTTTATGCATCAAGACATTCCCTCCTCTATTACAACCCTTGAGTTTCAATAGGAAACTATACAGGCCAAACAACAATGGGTTTCACAGAGAAAAATAAGTATGCTACAAATCCCACTTAAACCGTTGAAAAGTTAAGCTATGTTAAAAATAAGAGAATAATTTAAAAAGTATATTATTGAGAGAGTAAGTTTAAAGGTACAATATATAGAGATATATACAGGTGCTAAAAGAATTAAAGTAATAATATATACAATTTTATAATTAATATACAGATATTCTATTAAAAAAGTGACTTTTTATCTTAGTTAAAAGTTAAAGAAGTTTGGGTATTTAAAAATTAAAGATTTTGATACTAAGACTAAAAGTATACTTCTGAGGTGATGTGAAGGTAAAAGTGATCGATTATTTGGTGATGCGGAAGTATGCGTAATTAAACGGTGAAATGGAGGTACATTTAATAATATAGGTGATGCGAATGTGTGTTATGTAAATGGTGATGTGGAGACATAATAAAAAAGAAGAAAATGAGAAGCCATGTATGAAAGAGATAACTGAAAACGGATTATGAATCATTAAAAGTGCTAATGCGAAAGTGCTCGCTTGACTGATAGCCTAAGATTGCTAATGCAAGAATGATCGACTAACTGATAGCATATTATACGTTGAATGGGTCTTTGTGTCAAATTGCTAATGTGAAAGTGTCCGCCTAACTGATAGTCTGATGTTGCTAATGCGGAAATGTTCGTCTAACTGATAGCCTGTTTCTACCGTGATGCCAAGATATCTTAAATGATATGGATTCGCCCATGATGATAATTGTGCCTAACTGACACGGTAAAGAAATCATATTCGAGGTTCGCCCTGAGTAACGTCAGGTTGCGGGTAGACAACCGACGCATGAGTTCATGGCCTGCTTAGGACAGACATGCATCATATTGTTTGTGCATTTGTTTTTGGTTGTGTTTTGGTGGTTGTATTTTCTTTGGATTTTGTTGATTGTCTTATTCTATCTTGCATGTGTATTCAATTGGGTCTCTGGTACTACTAATTTATGTATTAAAGTGATTAAGAATAAACATTTTGTTTTCATAATTAAAATTTTCGTTCGTACTCACAAAGGCTTGATATTAAATAAAAATAATATAAAATAAAAAAATTTAAAAATAAGTGATACTTAATTTTTTAGTGCGATCATAAGATGTTAAAAGATAGAGTATTACATAATCAGTTTAACTAAAACTAAATTAGAGTAGCACTACTTATGCAACTAAATCGTTTTTACCAAGAAGCAAGAATGATTTACATAGTGATATCCTCGTATAGTAAATCAGCTTAATTTAAAACGATGTACTAAACTATAATACTAAATCGGTTTAAGTTAGTTGAATTTTATAAAGACATTCCTACAACAAAAGTCAAAAAATAACAATTGAATAATATTACAGATGAAATGATTTAATACGGTAATTTATCCAATTAATAATATTATTCTTTATCAAACAATCTTAATACTCATATAAAAATACAAGTATTATTAACTAATTGTATAGTTAAATTATTCCTAATTAACAAAACCAAAAATACATATTAATTTTAAGAAAATATTAATATAATATTAAAAAAATATTTACTAATTTATATGCATAATCAGATTGTATCAGAAGTTCAATTCAAAATTTAAAGATATAGAATTCATACCCAATTAATAGTACCTAGAATGATATTTTTATCAAGGTTGGATTTGTCGTCAAGGTGACATGAGAGACAAAATGTATTATCAGAAAAAGACAAAGCAATCATATTCCTTCAGAAATACCTCATTCAACTCCTTTCTCGTTTCCTTCATAAATTTCATTTCATGTTCTTCTTCTCTCTCTCTCTCTCCCAAACAGTCAAAAAAGGAAAACACTAATACCTCCCTCTCCCTCTCGCTCTCTCTCGAATCCAACAACCCTTTTCAGATATCATCCAATCCCCTCAATCCAACACATTCAAGTCCTTCCCTTTTCAATTCATCCCCACGTGAAATACAAAAATAGTTTTCTCTTTTTCCCGGAATTCAATTTCTTCCCCCATTCATGCGATGCTAAGCCGCATGGGATCCTCCTCCTCATTCGATCAATCGCTCAGAAATTCCCCAACCCACTTCTCCTTTTTCCACAAAGTTTGACTCTTTATTGAGACTGCTTGAATTTCCTTCGCCAAGGTTTCGGCTTTAGAAAGATCGACAGGAAGATGAGGGTTGCAAAGTCTCAGGTGTGGCAACCGTGTAAAAAGAAGAGATCTTGATACCCGCTCTAATCTAACTCATATACACGGAGAAAGAAAGAAAGTAAAACAAGTTATAGTCGGAGCAAGAAGAAAAAGAAGATGACGTCACGTAGCGGCGGCAGCAGCAGCCGTGCTGGTGGCGGGACGAAGGTGGGGAAATACGAGATGGGTCGGACACTTGGAGAGGGAAACTTCGCAAAGGTGAAGTTCGCCAGGAACTTGGAGACAGGGGAGAACGTGGCCATCAAGATCCTTGACAAAGAGAAAGTTCTCAAGCACAAGATGATAAACCAGGTACCATTCTTACTTTCTGAACCTCTTTTTTGTTCAGACAAAAAAAAAAAAAAAAGAAGAAGAAACTGTTTCTTTTGCTGAAAAAAAGATTGAAGCTGATCCATAATAGATTCTGCGCATATTCTTATTTGATTGCGGTGGGAGGTTAATTTCGTCCTGTGAGAAGCTTGCACGAGTTTGCATCTGTATTTTATTTTACTTTATTCTTTAAATTTTTTGTTCCTGGTAACTGTTAAGATAATGAATAAAAGTCAAATTTTGCAAACACTGGTTTTATTGTTCTGCCGTATGGTGTATAAAGTTCTACAGTAAACGGTGGGTCGGTGGCTATAATAAGTCAATTTTAGAACAGTGGATATGTGCATAATCAAAATTGTCATTTTCTCAACTCTCTTACCTAAGGTATCTACTTTTTCAACTATTCCTTCCTTCAAGTAATAGTTTTCATTCATTTCTTTTTTGTCTTTCTCTTTTTGATATTTGTGTAGAATAGTGTTCTTTCTTTACTCATTGTTTTAACTTTTTATTATTATTATTAGTAGTAGTAGTGGTAGTAGTAGTACTTTGTCTCACTTGTTTCTTGGATTATATATTGCCAGCATAGATGATCATGATTTCACCACAACCACAATTGTGTATGTGTGTGTAGAATTCTAGATAGACAACCCAGTTTCTAGTCTTTAAAGATTCTTCAACAAACTTGCAATGGATGATAGTGGTTAAAATTTAAATGTACGGTTGTGTTTGCAATTAGAATTTAATCAACTTAACTATTATATTGTTCACCATTTTGCAGATAAAACGAGAAATATCCACAATGAAACTGGTTAGACACCCCAATATCATACGTTTGCATGAGGTTAGAAGGAATAAGTGTTTCCATTTGCATGTCTTTAACATTTAACCATTTCCATGGTAAGTGACTTCAGCAGCATTCTTGGTGTAGGTGATGGCTAGCAAGACAAAGATATACATTGTGTTGGAACTTGTGACCGGCGGGGAACTGTTTGATAAAATTGTAAGAAACTTTTTAAACGTTTATAAAGGTCAATTGTTGTCATCAGAGTCCACTATAATTTTGGTGCTTTTGTTGCTATTTTCTTGGGCTAGGCAAGCCAAGGGAGGCTGAAAGAAGACGAAGCAAGGAAATATTTTCAGCAGCTTATATGTGCTGTCGATTACTGTCACAGTAGAGGTGTTTGCCACAGAGACTTGAAGGTATATCTCTTGTAGTCTTATGTCATTATTGTTGTTCCTTTGTGGGAATGTACTTTCCTCTTAATTTGAGCCTTAGACACAGAGAGAAACATGGGAAAGAAACAGAAGGAAGAAAAGTTGACTTGTTACCGTGTTTTGCATATTACAGCCTGAGAATTTGTTGCTGAGTGCTGATGGAGCGCTTAAAGTGTCGGATTTTGGATTGAGTGCACTGCCGCAACAAGTTCGAGTGAGTATGGTGACTAATTCTTAGATGAATTAAAATTAGGAGGTATTTGTGTCCAATTGGAATTGATTTTTCTATCACTTTTTAGGAAGATGGGCTGCTTCACACAACATGTGGTACGCCAAATTATGTTGCCCCAGAGGTGTTGGTTGCTGCTACTTTCCTCCAATACCATATCAATTATCACATCCAACGTCTTTTTACCCTTTTTTTCCCTCTAAAAAATTATCATGTCCCTTATCATATAGGTGATAAAAAATAAAGGCTATGATGGTGCAAAGGCTGATCTCTGGTCATGTGGTGTTATTCTCTTTGTTTTAATGGCTGGTTATTTGCCCTTTGAAGACAACAACCTTATGAATTTATATAAAAAGGTGATTTTACACTCCATATTTCTGGTTCTTTTTGTTGGTGCAAATAGTATCTTCTTAAACATATGCTCGCTTTATATATAAAGTTGGTGGATTAGACAGGGTAAGAATCTGAACATACTATTCATGAGCTAATTGTGGGTTAATCATTTAAGGAGTATTTGGCATGCTTATAATTCCATCTGCTTTTTGAGGCAGCTTCTATTGAAAAATTAGGCAGTAAGCATAATGTTCAATGTACATGAAATTATATGTTGACTTCTGTGAATAGAAATGCTCCTAAGACATTGTTTACTCTGGCTCAACAGATTTTCAATGCTCAGTACAATTGTCCTCCATGGTTTTCTTCAAGTGCCAAAAAACTAATCAAGAAAATCCTCGATCCCAATCCTGCTACGGTATGCTCTTAAATAATTTTGTATTTCCCTGCTCTTATCAGATGGCTTTGTTTTTGTTCTTGTTTTGTTTTGTTTTTTGCTTTTTTCCCCCTTCGGCATCTCAGTATTGCTCCAAACATGTGAACATATTTGATGGCATGAAACAGCGGATTACAATTCCTGAGTTAATTGAGAACGAGTGGTTCAAGAAGGGGTACAAGCCTCCTCGATTTGAGCAGGAAGATGTCAGTCTTGATGATATAAATGCTATATTCAGTGAAGCAATGGTAACATTTTTGGTTCAGTTTTTTATCTTAATGATATAAATGCTTTGGAACAACCTTAATCTCAATGTTTCTTTTGGTTCATCCTTCACAGGATGCACACAATCTTGTTGTGGAAAGGCGAGAAGAGGAGTCAGTGGCTCCTGTGACTATGAATGCATTTGAGCTTATCTCTACATCCCAGGGACTCAACCTCAGAAATCTTTTCCAGAAGCAGATGGTATTATGTTTTTGTCTTTTATTGTGTTTTGCATCCAAGAAAATTAATATGGAATTGAAAAAAAAAAGCGGATCTATTGTGAAGATTTCCGATAAAAATTGATCAGTGATTAAAAGTCCCCTGATTTGGGAATATATAATCCAAGTTTGATGGAATTGAGTTTGTTCTTGAATTACATAGTAAACTAATAGTTATTATAACATTTTGTGGCAACTAGGGACTTGTTAAAAGGGAGACAAGATTCACATCCAAATGTTCAGCAAATGAGATAATCTCAAAAATTGAGCAGGCTGCAGGTCCTCTGGGTTTTGATGTTAAGAAGAACAACACTAAGGTAAAGTGAATTATTGTGGTCTAAGTTACTTTGTTTTGTGTTTCTATTTTCTTTAAAGCTTTTTAGTCATATAATCCATCCTCCAAGGTTTTGGGTATACTCTTTCTTTGCCTACAATGCTGATTTCTGTCATAATGACTTGTTACAAGTTTCTGCATCTGATGATATTTCTCATTATGAATTTCAGTTGAAGATTCAAGGGGAAAAAAGTGGACGAAAAGGTCATCTAGCAGTAGCAACTGAGGTACATGTCTTTCGAAGTTTACTTTTTGTCATTTGGGATGTCCATTCTAAGTTAATTACCGTCACTAGCGAGTAGCGACTAGTGTTTCTTTCTAATGCTCTTTTCAGAAGTAAACAATTTTAAGGGTTTTGCTAACATGTGTCATAAGGCACATTTTAAGGATACCATAAAAAGAATAATTTCTTGAAAGTTATTGAAAAGATAAACAATTTTACATTTTCAATGCATTGAATACATCAAAAACTTAAAAAGTTTCTATTATTATCCTCTTAAAATGTGCCCTTAGGCACAAGATTGCTCAATCCAACAAATAAATAATAAGATTCTGGTTTCTCAGATCTTGGAGGTGGCCCCTCAACTTAACATGGTTGAGCTTCGAAAATGTGGAGGAGACACATTGGAATTTCATAAGGTATTTTCATTCAAGAGAAATAAAATGAAAAAAAGAAAGAAATATCCATTGTTGGTTTCTTAATTTTGAGTTTGAAGTGGGTGTGACTTAATATTTACAGTTCTATAAGAATCTATCTGTTGGCCTGAAAGACATCATTTGGAAAGCAGAACCTATTGATGAAGATTTGGATGGTTAGTCCTGCTGCTTTTATTTGGTAGTAAGAAAAGAATCTCAGCAATTTAAGAAACTAGTTCAAGTTCTAATGTAATGTCTCTTTCAAATTTCCATGTACAGCAGATACAGGTACAGGAAAAGGTGCAGCTAGTAATTCTAAATAATGTGTTGCTGAAGTCTTCGTTTTAGTGCCTACATAGACCAGTTTGTGTTCATTACCTTTATTTGTTTGAATTTGGTGGGATCATGGCATTATGTGAAATAAGGTTAATGAGTAATTAAGTTCAGCTAAGTAGAAATTCAAAAGTAGAAGTTTGCTGGCTTTGTTCTGTGGTATTGTATTTTGTTTTTGTAAACTGTACTAATTATGGAGGCAAAGAGACTTTGTTAAGGCAATAATGTCAATTCCTTGTAGCCTTTCAGTTTGTCATATATATGGAGGCAAAGGCACTTCTGCAATCTGCACAACATAATACAACTTTTAAAACTGGAGTATCATAACTAATTTGGGTTAGCTAAGTGGTCAGCTCACTTGTTCGTTTAAACAAGTGTCGAGATTTGAATCCCACCTTAATTCATTGTCCAGCAGCAGACTCTTTTAAATAGAGTTTAGATTCGTAGTGTATTAATCTTCGGCCTCTCAAGGTTAGGAGATATCGTGGGCAACGAAATAAAACTAGAGTAATATTTCTACAATCCAAGAATATATTGAAATGGACCAATGTAGGGAAAGAATTTGTAAACTTACAAGTCTAATTAGTACTAATTTTGAAGAATCATATTATGTATACAAATTTAGTTACCAAATGAATAATATATGTTAAAATATAAAAATAAAAAATGAAAATAATATATATTTATACATAAATGTATAATGATTAATTTAGTAAATGATTTTTTTATGTGTATAAATAATAATTTATTTTTTATTTATTAAATATATATAAAAAAAAAGTCTCATAACGGATTTTAACAAATTCTAGCCTGCATTTGGCTTTCAATACTATGTTGCATTTGGATTTTGTTTGGACTTATGTATAAAAAGATTAATACTGACTAATTGATGGTTTATATTTTAAAATAATAAAATCTGCCGAATATTGGCAAATGTGATATAGTTAAGTTGATATTTGACTTACATTCAAACTAGATTTAGTAGTTAAGTTTTAAAAATACTAAGATATATGTTTAAAAAAAAAGCATTTATACTTATTAATTTATTATAATGTAAATACAATACAATTTTCTAATTATCAGTTTTTTTCCTCCAATTCTTTATTACTTTTCACATTTATACCTATATATTACTGTACTTATGAAATCAAATTATGTTGAATGCAAATAAATTGGTTTGATTTAGTTAATAGAATTGCATCCGTATAAGACTTATAAATAAGTTTAAAATGATTGTAATGGGAACTTCACTAAAAAAGTTATTTAGTATTTACAGACAACTCTAACTAAAGAAAAATATAAGGTGAATCAAAATTTCAATTATTATGTTAATATTTTTAAAAATATTTTAAATTAAATGACATAACAAACGTTTTAACCTTTTAGTCGAATACTAATGAGTTCAGAAAAAAAAAATACAATACTTTCTAGAAATTAATTTATTACAAAAAATAAATAAAAATATAAAACACACAAAACCCTAATTTAAAATTTAAATCGCTAATATAATCCGCCCTCGGCTTTTATCTCTGTTTTCTCTTGGGATGGGTAATGGCAAGCAATCCTTCTCTGCTGCCAAAGATGCATCGGGTGAGAAGGAGGAGCTCTCAAAGGATAAGAGTTCCAAGGTTCCTTGTATGGAGATCGCCATGCCGAGTGAGTTTTGATTCTATTGTGAAGACTTCTCATTTTATATTCATTTTACTTCGTTTTCTATTTCTATTTGTTTAAAGCTTTTTTTTAGTTCTATACTCCATCCCATAGAGTAGACTCTTTCTTTGCCTACAACTACAAGTTTCTACTTCTGATGATATTTTTCATTTATGAATTTTAGTTGATGATTCAAGGGGAATAAAGGTAGACTAAAAGGTCATCCAGCAATAGCAACCGAGGTACATGTCTTAAATTTGGTGGAATTTATATAATTTCACATTATTAAAAATATTATTAATAATTATAAATCATAAAATTTGCTCGTCTAATACTCCTCTTTAATTTTTATGTGATGAGATATGGGTAAAGCTTTAACACGGTATAAAAAGGATATGGTACGACAAAAACAGCTTCATCTGTAAAGATGCGTGTTTGGTATTATCATCGTTCTTATCTCAATCTTCTCCTCTCTTTCCGAAATCTTGCTAGGAATTACTACTAGTGAGTGAGTAATGACAATGATATAATACAAGTATATGGCATCAGTTGGTGTATTACACCTATATGACCGTTAAGTTTCGAAATAGACAAATCATGCCAAGTGATTTCTATTCTTTAATTCTTTTTATTGTCCTGATTTTTTATTCTTTTAAAATATCAAATATCACAATCATTTTGTTAAAGATTAGAAAGTGCACTTAGCAAAATTTTTTCGTGTTTTTCTTCAACAAGAATAAATCTTTTTACCTATTTTTATTTTACTTTCGTGATGGATTAATTCTTAAAAATTTTAATATTTTTTAATTAAAAAAATTTTATATAAACTATGAGTAGCAAAATAGGTCGAACTATCGGGTCGACCCGTTGAACTCACTGAAAAATCGGGTCGGGCTAGATTTTAGAATCTGTCAAATTACAAAAATTTGCCAAATTTGCAGATTTTGACGAAGCAGAGCGAGCGTGCGGACCAAAGGTTTTATTTTTTATTTTTAAAATAAAAGAGTGATTGCTACTACATAATTAATAATTATATAATTTTCAACCAATCTTTTTTATTTTTTATTTTTATTCTTCTTTTAATTATAAATTTTATTTATTTTATTTTATAATTTCGTATATATGTTTAAATTATGTGATTTATTTTTTAAAATAAAGATAGTTTTATTGATAAATATTATTTTGAATAATTTTATTGAAGTTAAAAATAAAAAAATAATAATAAAATTTATATTATAATTTGACTATCTTTTATTTTATTTAATTTTTTAATTATTATTTTAATGAATTTTATTTCAAAAAAAAGTCAAATAGACTAGTATGCTAATCCGCCAATCTGCCAAAAAGTGGGACATGCTAATATTTTAAACCCACTTTAGTTGATGAGATAGGCCAATCCGTTTCATTTATGATATAAGTCTAGACAATGCGAAACGAATTAGGACATACCGACCCGCTTTATCACTACTATAGACATTAACTCTGCATCCTATAGCTATTATTAGCATGTCTTCTAATTTAATGAGGTTATTACTTATTAATACAAAAAATTTATTGAAAACTAAAAAAAAATTAAATTTTAAATGTATTTATTATTTTAATATTTTTAAAATATTTATATTAAATAACATTAACAAATGTTTTAACTTTTAAAAAAAATTTTAAATATATCAAAAATATTGATATTTCAAATATTTTAATCGTCAATTTTAATTAATATATATTATATATATTTTTTATAATTTAAATTAACACGCTTAAAACTCTTCCTAACTTTTAACATTACCTTCTAAGGGAAAAAAAACCAGTGGCCCATTACATTGGCATGGTATTGACATTCGTAATCGCAATGGGGGCCACGCGCTAACACTGCATCGTATTAGCGAAGCTGCTTTATTCCTACTGTTTCTCTCCCACACCATGAATTTCATTTACTTCGGAAATTGAGAAAGTTGAGAGAGAGAGAGAGAGAGAGAGAGAGAGATGAGAGAAGAAGTTATTAGCTCCGGCGGCACCGTTGATCCCACACCTGCTGCCAGGTACTACTTACTTTCTCTCTCTGCTTCACGCGTTCACTCTCATCAACTCTTCTCCAAATTAGGGTTTTCGTTTTGGCCTCAAATATTCACGATTTCAGTAAATTTTTTTCCCAATGTGAATTATCTTCGTTCTGCTGAATAGCTGATAGCCCATGAGGTTTGAACTCGGGTTGGAATTTTCAGAGCTAAGAGGATTATTGTTGTGGTTGGCTGGTTGCTTTTAGAACTGGATCTAGTGAAGTCTCAGTGTTCATTGTGCTAAGTGGATATGTGCATTGCGTACCTCAAGACACTTTTTCTTCCCTTGTTGTCGAATTTTTCTTGTTGAACGTGGTTTGTTGTGGTAGAACTTAGAAGGTAGCTAAAGAACATTTAAAGTTTATACCTCTTGTTGGAGCTGAAATGTATAGAATTCTCCCCCCCCCCCTCTCTTCTTTGGGTCATTCTACCATGTCACGCACACTTGTGCCTTGTGTTCTGCATTCCATTAATTTGACTAAATTTTGCCTAATCATTATTCCAGTTCTGCTGGCGCATCGTCTGCAGCTGTTCCAATGAATGTTGGCAGCATAGATGGGTCAAGTCATGGACAAGGCTCTAAAGCTGCTTCTCTCTCATGTGTTGGCTCTCAACAACCATGGACTTCCCTGAGCACAAGTGCTGTTGGCTCTGGTTCTTCAAGAGCTTCATGTAGACCCTGGGAGAGAGGGGATCTATTGAGGCGATTGGCTACATTTGTTCCTTCAAATTGGCTTGGAAAGCCTCAGGTTTGATTTGCCTATGGTTTTAAATAGATATACATGTTGTAGTCACAGTTGTATATGATCTTCTTTTATTTACTAGTGGTTAGCGAGTTATAGAGTCATTGATGATTCCTGCATCTGGAGGAGAGGCAGTTATTTATCTGATGTCTAAAAATGCGTAGTGTTAAGTATTAATGATTAGCCCGGAGGCAGTTTGCGTCTATGCTTATGAATTATACGAGGAGTGTCTAAATGAAAGAATCGATATGTAAGATTTATTTATTTGTCATTTGTTATCTATGGATAGGAATCTTGTTTATTTTTTATTCGTCTATATGTTATCTTTGCTACTATGACTGTTTTATAAGTAGAGATGAGGCAATCTGAAGGGATCACATGCCCCCTTTGGTTTCTTCCAGATCATCAATTCATTGGCTTGTGCTCAGAAAGGTTGGATGAGTGTTGGTGTAGACAAAGTTTCCTGTGAGTCATGTGGTGCTTGCCTGAATTTTACATCATCATCATCTTGGACATCAGCTGAAGGTTGGTGATTGCAAAGTTGTCAAGAAAACAACTGTAGCTAAATGTTTTATAATTTGCTTCCTAAAAATTGTGAAATTGCAACTCTTGTTCTGATATAGTCATTTGAAATATTGTTATATTGTTATTTTGAACCAGTTTGTCAAGGATACTTTATTTGAGAACTATGCTAAACATCTCTGTTTTTGCTAGTATTCATCATCTGTTTTTAACTTATTTTCTTATTGTAATGGCCAAAAGCTCAAAGTGCCAGCGAATCCTTTGCCAGGCAACTGGATTTTGGGCACAAAGTGAATTGTGCCTGGAGAGGAAACAGCTGTCCAGAAAGCCTAGTACAGTTCCCTCCAACACCCCAATCTGCATTAATTGGTGGCTACAAGGATAGATGTGATGGACTTGTACAGTTTACCTGTCTCCCAGTTGTAGCAATCTCTGCAATTGATTTGATGTGTGTTACTCGAGGTCCACAGATTGAGCGATTTTTGTCCCAGCTTCAGAATTTTGTGTCAGGAGAAGCAAACTTTAAACAGGAGATTATATCAGAGCTTGAAAACTCTCATGAGGAGGCACACTGCTTATTTTCTCGTGTAAGATGTTTATATTTTTTGTCTACTTGTAGCTGTCAAATTGATCCTTAGGTTACAACTATTATAAGCTAATATGCTTCTCTTTCTTCTTTTTGGCAGTCTCAAAAGCTTATAAGCCTTTGTGGTTGGGAACCCCGGTGGCTTTTAAATGTCCAGGATTGTGAAGAGCACTCTGCTCAATCCGAAAGGAATGGACATTCTTTTGGCAAGAATCAACTTCATCGTACTCAAGATCCAGGGCTGAAAGCAGTTTCTGCTTGTGCTAAAAGGGACGCCAGAAAGGGAAAGGCTTCTCTTAAGGAGTCTAGATTTGACTGTAGGTCCCCGTTGCTTGACTGTAGCTTATGTGGTGCTACGGTTAGAATTTTAGATTTCTTGACTGTTCCTCGTCCTGCTCGTTTTGCACCGAATGCCAACAGCATAGATATTCCTGATACCAGCAAAAAGATAGGATTGACTCGTGGAGTGAGTGCAGCTAGTGGAATAAGCGGTTGGGTTGCAGCTGATGATGCCGAGAAAGATCAGGTCGAAGACCGTGATGAAGTTGCAACAACAAATGAGGGTAAACTGTTGGCAAACTCTGATTTGGATTTGAATCTTACCATGGCTGGAGGGTTTTCTTTTACTCCTTTTGGAAGGACAGCAACATCTGAAAATACTCATGATGAAGATATGGGAAGGGATTTGATGATTGGCCAGCCTTCAGGCAGTGAGATTGGTGACCGCGCAGCTTCATATGAATCACGAGGGCCAAGCTCTCGTAAGAGAAATCTTGAAAAAGGGGGAAGCTCAGATGACAGGCCAGTTCCCAGGTTGCAGCAGCAGGCTGATAGTGTTGAAGGAACTGTGATTGATCGTGATGGTGATGAAGTCACAGATGGTGGACAATATTCAGCTGGTCCCTCAAAACGTGCCCGTGACTCTGATATTTTTGACACACATTCTTCACCACATCAAAGAGACTCATCTGGTGCTGGTCCTAGTCATTCGATGGGTTTTGATGCTTATGCTTCTGGTACTCGAGTTTCTTCATTGCATCAAGGTAATGACCGCATAATCGGAATCCAATCAGCTAGAGACTCAACCCGTGCATCTTCTGTCATTGCAATGGATACAGTATGTCATAGTGTAAATGATGATTCTATGGAAAGTGTTGAAAATTATCCTGGAGACCTTGATGATGCCCACTTCCCCTCCTCTAGCACCCATGGCAATGTGGACATGAATGAAACATCAGAACTGAATAATAGCAATCTAGCTCAACAGAGTACTTGTTTTCAAACAGCAACTGAAGCTGTCCCTGGTGAAGTGGGTGTCAGTAGTACAAACTATGGGGAAGAACTTTTCAATGCAGAAACTGTGACTGCTCCAGCACGAGATGGAATCAGTTTTGGAATTAGTGGAGGCAGTGTTGGAATGTGTGCTAGTCATGAAGCTGAAATCCACGGAGCAGATATATCTGTGCACAGAGCTGATAGTGTTGTTGGCGAAATGGAGCATAGAGTAGAAGATGCTGAAAATCAGGGACAAACTGATGAATCTGTTCCTGATCCAGGTCTAATGGATGAGATTGTCCCTGATGATATTAACAGGGAAGGTCCTGTTGGAGATAGCCAGGAGATGATGTCTCACTCTGCAGGAAGGGCAGACAGTGGATCGAAAATTGGTTGTTCTACAAAGGCAGAATCTGTTGAAAGTGGTGAAAAGATTAGTCAAAACCGCAATCTACCACCTGCTACCAGTAGTCATCCATCTCATTCTTGCAATGCTAATATATATTCTGCTTGTGAAAATACCAAGGAAGAGATCATTAAGGATAGTAAATCATCGTTCACCAACAAAAGTGGCCTCGAACCAGATTTTGCTTTAGCAAATGGGATAGGTAAGCTCTGTATTTCAATGTTCTTGACTTGTTTTACTTGTTAGTTGTTACCCTTCCCGAGTACATAAGTAGGTAGAATGTAGAGGTGAAATCACAAAGATGGATTGAAGATAGGTGGTGGGTACAGATGGACTCCAATGGAGACTTAAAAACTGACTTAACAATTTCATTAACACTAACTCCATTAGTGTAATTACAGTTTCATTACCTTTCCAAGGTTTTAACTAGTGTTCCCTTTAATTGTAGATGTGACTGATTTGCTTTTACTAATTTTACTAGATTTTACTGCTGTATTACCACTCCCGAACAATCCATATAAAACCTTGAAATGGTATCGCAAAACTTAAACTTTCTGCCCCTTTCTGTTTGATGGGAGATAAAAGCGAGCCCTGATGTTGTAATTTTGTTGTGTTTCTTGATTTGTTTTGATCTAGGGTACTTGTATCACATTAGTATTTGACCAAATTAACAGTACAAGTAGATGTTCATGGCTTAATGCTTTATAAACACAACATCTCAGTCCAATTTTTTATTATTCCTTTTATTTTCTTTTCCTCTTTTATAAACCCTTTCAACAATGGGAAAAAATGTTCGAATTGTAAAAATTGAAAAAATTGAAATTTCATTATAAATTGACAGACAATTGGTTACTCTCTGACGTTTGACTGTTTATTTCTGCTTGCTTGATCATTTGTGCCTGCCTGAATATGAGCTGTTGTGAACTCGGCCAATGTTTTGGTTGAAACCTTAACGAAAGGAGTTGTGTGAAATATGGTGTTGACTCATTAATGTAGAATTTACAACTGGATAAAAACATCACTTCCTTAGAATTCCCCATCATATGTCTCAAGGTTCTTCTATGCATCCAACCAAACATGTTCCTTAGTGGGGTGATGGATTTTCATACCATATCGGAAATGGATATTCTAATTCATTCCAAGGCCTTGTTGCATTTCATCAATTAGTTGCTACATACTTTTGGGGGAAAGCCACTAACACTGCTAAATTATTTAGGGCCTCCAAAAGGAGAAAGTAATTATGAAGGTGGTGTAGAATTTGATCCTATTGCCCATCACAACCAATATTGCCCTTGGGTGAATGGCAATGTTGCTGCTGCTGGCTGTGCTAATTCTGTTCCAAGCACTAGCAGTGATGCAATTGCACTCTGCGGTTGGCAGCTGACGTTAGATGCTTTGGATGCTTTGCGGTCTCTTGGGCACAATGCAATTCCAACTGTACAATCTGAGTCTGCTGCATCCCTTTACAAGGTATGTCCCATTCGGCAATTGATTTTTCCATTATCCCCTCCTAGCTATTTATTTATTTTGGATTGATCACTAAATTTCCAATTTTGGTAGAATGGAATGAATCTTATTCAGAATGTGAAGTTTGATTTTTCACTTTACTGTTTTTTAATTTCATGTTGGCAGATCAATACATACTTTCTTTTATCTTATTGCATAAATGCAATTTGTTTATTATTTGGTTCCTTTTCGTGTACTAGTTCACTGAATTATATCCAGATAATAGAATTTTTGTTGGATATAAAAGGATGGAAGCATTCTACATTGCTAGACATGCATATTCAATCATCAGTATGTTTATAGAAAAGTAGTTTTACAAAAATGGTAGTAATTAATAGTAGAGAGTGAGAATGACGCTGATCAAACTCTTGGCCAGTTACACATTAAGACTCATGTACTTGTTTCTGTAATGAATGACATGTTTCTGCCCTTGAATATCTTCCAGCAGAATGATCAGCAAGCACCTTCTCAAAAGCTCCTTCGCAACCAATCTATGAGCAGAAGTCATGGTCAACTCTGAGATTGGTGTGCTTTTTGCTTATTTCCATTTGCTTGTAAGTGTTTCATTTTGCAGTCTATAAATATGATATGCAAGTGTTTTACTGCACTTCTTAAGATGACATTGTTCCTGACTATTTTGGGTGACTGAAACTTAATGCAGGATGTCAAGGCATGCTACTCTAGGTATATTTCAAAGTCTCTGGGTAGAGATTTTCGAGGGTCTAGCAGACTTTTTTCTTTTTTGTTCTCTTTTGCTGTTTCTGTGCAAATAATCGTATACAGATAAATAGATAATCAGTTGTTCAGCAGAACTTATAGATCTCGTGCATTAATATGCATGGTCAATTAATTATGTAGAAGACTAAAGCTTTTATGGAACAACTTCAGTTTGCTTCGAGATTCCTAGTTAGAGGCATTTAAGTGTAAATACTGTGATGATGTATTTGCTTTTTATAATAGTTTTCTGTTATTTGTTCCTTTTATTTATAATTTGTATCACTGGTGCGGGATTAATGAATTAGTGCAACGAATAACAATCGCAGTTTCTGAAAGATTTCCCCTTCTATAATATGGGCATTTTTGCTCTGTCAATGTCATCGTTCCATTTATCTACTGCGATGGATATGCATATCCAATTTTAAGCCGATCAATTGGGCATTCATCTGTAGTTGAACTGCAATTTAGTGGTTTTAAGTCTTCTGCATATCTCATTTAAGCTTTGATGTTTCATGTTTAACCTTCATTGTTTTTTACTACCTTTGGTTGAAAAAAAATTGGGGAGGGGTGGGATTCATTTAGATAAATTATCCATCCATAATCAACTCATAATATTTGCACATTGTTCGACAATTTTTGTGCACATGATGCATTAATTTACCATTTTATTCAATGACGTTTTGTGCTTATCTATGTCACGATAAATCCATTCGGAAAAAAGGGATAAAAAACTGAGGAAAATAATGTTAGTTAGGATGCACTAAGGTGGTGTATATTTTAAGAGACTAGAAAAAGAACCCTTAATGTTGTGTGGGTGAGTGTGTTGTGATACTTAGGATTGGAAGTTGTCCAAAATTATAAAAAAATATTTAGTTTCTAAACTTTGCAAATATGACCAAAAAAGCTTGTAAGTAGTGTTTATTAATTTTTTTTTCTAAAACAAATGATCCAGTGTTGTTTTTGGGCTATTTCAGCACCAAAACCAAAATAACGTCGTTTTACAAATTCTAGCATGACATTTGATTGTCTATGTCAACGCTTCATTAACATTTTTGGGTCGAAAAATTGTTGCAAGGAGCCAAGGACTAATGTGAGTCACATTTACAAATTTTGAAGACTAAAAAAAGGTAATTGAAATTTCAGGGACTAAATTGAAACTTGCGTATAAGTTTAGGGTTAAATTGAATATTAACTCAAATCTTCATATTTATCTTGAATTAAACACAAACTAAGACATAACTCAGTCATGTACACCTTTTTTTTGAAAAAGTATAGGTGACTAACAATTTTTTTGAATAATGTGTGAACAATGTGAATTAATAGGGTTAAAAGAGTAAATTTAATTAAGAGCATTAAATTAGAATGTAATGTATTTTTATTTGATTGATGGTTGTTCATGTTGTTTAAGATAGTTATTGTTTACTTTGCATTTCCTTTTTTTTTTTTAAGTTAGGAGTAAGGCTCAAACTCGCAACTTTTAGGTATAAGAAGACTGTCATTTGAGCTATAACTCGTTGGTCAGTCAAATACACTTTACATCAAATAAATTACAGAGATTTAATTTAGTTTAATCTTTCGGTCTCAATGTTTTAGTTTCAATTTTTTAGTTTTTGTCTTTTAATTTTAGTCTTTTTTCAAACGGTGTAATACAGCTCTTTTCAGATTAGGAAAGAAAAATAGAATAATAGTAGAATTATTTTAAGGAAATGTTAGAGTCAAATGCTTTAATAAAAAAAAATGTGTGCGCTACTGTTAATTGTGATTTCCCGTATTTACTACACTGTCAGAATCTCAAATTCTATGATACATTGCTTCAATCAACGAAATGATATGTGGCAATCTATTTTCAGCCAATCAAGTTTGAAAGTAATCTCCACGTGTCATCCCATAGTGGCATAATATTAGGATTTCATTGGAGATATTATTACAGGACAATCATCCCCCTTTCCACTTCCACCATACCATGTCAGGTGCTGCTAGGGCGGTTGGAGCGGTTGCTCTACACACTTCAATGTGCACCTTCTCATCCTCCCATTCCCACAGACCATCAACAACTCCTTTCAATTCTCACCAACCTAACACAAACACTCATCTCACTAGCCTCCTCCAAACTCACCCACTTTACCCTCTAACAACTGCAAGGCTCTCTCTTCAATTCAAAGAGAAAATCCTCTGCCTTGAGATCATGGGCGTTGATGCTGGCAAAGCATTGTCCCAGAACCCTGCTCTAACCACAGCTTCAATGGAATCCATTCAATCCATTATCTCCTTCCTTCTTTCCAAAGACATCCAGCACAAGGACATTCCTAGGATCATTTCCATGTGCCCCAAGATTCTCACCTCTGACATTAATGCTCAGCTTGACCCAGTTTTTGACTTTCTCTCACAAGACCTCAAAGTCCCGGATCATAGCTTTAGGAAGGTTATCAATAAGTGTCCATACTTGCTCACCGCCAGTGTTGTAGATCAGCTTAAGCCAACTTTGTTTTATCTTAGAAGATTTGGCTTGAAGGACTTGAAGGCCCTGGCTTATCAAGAACCTGTTCTGTTGGTGTCTAGTGTTGAGAAATCCTTAATCCCTAAGCTGAGATATTTGGAGAGTTTAGGATTCTCTAAGGATGAGGTTAAGGATATGGTCTTGAGATGTCCATCATTGCTCACTTTCAACATTGAAGTTAATTTTCGGCCCAAGTTTGAGTATCTTGTTGGGGAAATGGGGAAGAAACTGAAGGAGCTGAAAGAATTTCCCCAGTACTTTTCTTTTAGTTTGGAGAACAGGATAAAGCCTAGGCACATGGAGGTGTTGCAAAGTGGTATCAATTTGCCTTTGTCACTGATGCTTAAGAGCACTGATCAAGAGTTTAGGGAGCTGATAGAGCAGGGGGTGGGTGACACTCACTGATGAGAGTATTATTTTCTGTGTATATTTATGTACATGAATTCAGTGCCAAGTTTGGATCTTATTTTGTTTATATATACTTAACATTCTATGCAATAGATTTCTAATTCTTTAGTATAGGTTCCTTAGCATTCTAGAGCAAATCTTTGTTTGCCCGTATCAGAGGTTCACCAAAACTGATGAAATGTAATCTTCCAGACAGCAAGATAATAATGTAATTCTGTATGTTTCAATTGAACTTGCAAAGACGAGCAAACTTTTTCCTTACTCTAACAGCATCTAATAATGTCACATTTTTAAACAGAAACTGAATCTTGGTTCCATGTCATCATATACAAATCATATACTAAGATCAATCAAATAACTTCCTATTAAATACATCATAAGTAACACCTAAAAGGGATCAAACAGCAACTAATACAGACATAAATAACAAAATAGTCCTCGGTTAATCATTTGTACAAAGGAGCAGATGCTTTCAAAATTCAAATATCATGTGTATCTACTGCATGCCAACAAAAACCTTCCATTATTCCAAATTTCTAGCTTGGGGTTTGCCAAAACTGAGTGATCAGCAATTTCCATCATCTGCCTCTTAAAAATGAAACATCCATAGATATGAATGCTGCCCATGCATCCTGTTCCAAAATAGATAATGTTAACTTTGGTATCGTTCCTCACTCTATACATTAGTGTGCAAAGAAACATAATGGCAGAACCTATCTATATGTGATATATAGTTTACACACCTGAAGAATGGAGAAAACCTTCTCTGCTACATACTTCTGCAAGACTGTGGCTCCTCTTTGCTGAAGTTTGTCAGGATGCAGGCATAACCTTGCTTTCTGATAAGCCTTCTTCACCTTTGAGCTTTCTATTAGACTCATAAGAGGAACAGCATACCAGCCACTCTCAGGCCATAGAACCTAGCAATTGAAACATATAACCATGTAAGTTCTTCGTCTACCCGTGCATGCCAATGGTTTAAACAGCTCCAAAAGATTTAAGCAAATAAAATTTTACATGATGCAGTGTTGAAAGGAGTAGCCGGATGTCAGTTTCTTTGCCGGATGACCACAACCTTATGTCTCTGTCTAACTCCTCTGTTTCCGTCAGTGGTTTCTGTAGAAAAAGTGGAACTATTATATTTACTGGGTAGTGTTTGGAAATTTAACTGCTTCAACAAACACCAAATGTTAATTTCGGACAGAATGCATGTTGTAACTTGCAACAACTCATTTCTATTAACATATCCTCATTCTTAGTTATTGCAATTGGATTATACACATCATTCTAGTTGAATAGATTCTACCGTTTGTTTTCTTGGCCAAGTTATTTTGTCAACTAGTAAAATGATCAAGTCGAAATGTAATTTAGTATCATCAATTTAATATATATTACCTTGGGAGATTCAACTATTTCGATTTCATCATCATGGCATTCAAAGCTTCCTGCATTATACAGTCAGATACAAATAATAAGTGTCTGCTTTTGTCTGTTCCAGTGTATCCAAATGAGGACATTGTATGAAAAAGCGAAATATTCAGTTAGTGAAGACAATGAATCACCTTTTGTTTTAGCAGTTTGTTCATTGCTATCATTTTTACTGCTTGATCCTTCATCAGAGCTCCCTGATTGAAACTTCTCTTTGGCCCATGCAATTGCTTCATCTATGGCTGATGCTTCACAATCTTCCCTCCTGAGATTGGAGTTGAGCTCTATGACATAGGAGCTCATAACTTCATCTTCGTCCTCATCATAGTCGTCATCATCATCCTCTATAATTTGTTGTTTAAGCACACCATCATGAACTGAATATTTTGCTTCAGGCTCTTGACGGAGTGAAGAGACAACAGAAATAGGGGAATTGAGCTCCCAATCATCGGTAAATCCTTTGACGCTTTGATATGAGTCATATTCAAAACTGATGGTTTCTGGAGATGTGACTCTTCTTGAGGATCCTAAATTTGAGCTTTTGAAGATTTCCTTGAATTCATTATCAGGAAATTGAAATTCAACTGACTGAGAATCGCATGGAGAAGTTGGTACCCCATGGTTATCCGGGTATTCCTCAGGCATCATAGAGGATGAGTTCCATCTCCATGGAACACTGATTGGCCTGTAAAAATCACTGTAGAACTCTCAGATTCAGAATCCTTGTTACCGTATTGCCAAAATTTCACAAATTATGTTCATCTTGCAAAACAAAATAACATAACTTGCATTAAGATTTACTTATTTTTTTTATTAGATATCGTAAAAATCATTTATTACAGCATCTTCACTTAAATAAATAAAGAGAAGCATAATTTACAACACTTGTATGTATACCTTTTCTTAATACGAAAAGAATATTTAAAAAAAGTAGCACTATAACATTCTTCTCAAATAAATTCACATAGTATTATACATTACTGTAAAATAAATTTAAGTATACGAATATTTTCTGGCGAGGATGTAACCAGGTTACATTCTCAAACAATTTAACTGCATAGTAGAGTAACATAGTCAAATATATTCACCATACTCACCAGTATACCTAACATATTCACACAAAAGATTTATCTTGTGCTTGTATAAGACTAAGTTATAAACATTTAACAAAAGAAATAACCATGGTTAATCCAATAAAAAATAATGAACATAATCATCAGTATATCTATTGAATTGAACATCTAATATATCTATTGTTCACATTATTTAGTATTCTGATTCTCTACCTAGTTAATCACCATTCACAAAGGCCATACACGTCAAAAGTGCAGTAAAATAAACAGTGGAACAAGCAAAAACATTGTTTCCGTTACAGGCTACGTACCTCAGCTTTGAAGCTAAACCAGACAGTGCCACGTCATCTCCGATCGCCGGCCGGCGAGGGCTCAGCTCCTCCGAGCTCAGCACCGACGACGATGTCCCCTTCGATTGCGATCTTGACCGTTCCCTGGATCTCCGTTCGTCGTCTGAGCCAAATATGTCACTGTAAAACCCGTTGTTCCTCGCCGATGGAATCCTGAACACAGGCAGGTTCCGACCACATCTCGTTGCCGGAGAAACGAACTCCGGCGGCCTGAAAACCTCCTCGTAGAACGAGCTTCCGGAGTTGGAGTATTTGTGCGCAAGGAGTGTCCTCGGCGGGCCGCCGAAGACGTCAGCGAAGTCTTCGGCGGCGTCCACCGCAGGTTCGGAGCCGGAGAATATGGAGCGGCGCCTCCACCTGTCCTCCACCGATCTCCGTCGAGGGAGACCCCGCATTATCCCCGTACCAATTCTGCATGATTCGTCCATTTTTTCCTACGACGTTCTCCGGTTCCCTTGCCGGATATTGACCGGAAAAAGAAAACACAGAGCAAAGCTTATGCTTAGCTTTCCTTTCTATCTAGCCATGTGATAAGGAGCCTATGCTTTTATATGGAAACAAGCCAGAATTATTATTATTATTATTATTATTATTATTATTATTATTATTATTATTATTATTATTATTATTATTATTATTAAAGAAAATTGAAAATTGTCACTGATTGACTTTCACTCTCTTTTGCTTCAATCTCACTTTTTCAACTAGAATTCATCATTCACTTTATATAATAAATTTTCACTAGTAAAGTTATTTGTATAGTGATTATTAATTAGACGTTAAGAAGGTTTTTTTTTTTTTTTACTGAAATGGCTAGATGAATGTGAATTTTTGTTGAATTAAATTAATTATTTTATCTGCATTATGAAGTAAGCATGATACTGACAGTTATGATTTCATCACATTTGTGTCATATTATTAATTTGTGAGAAGGGGGTTAGTGATAATTGAAGGAAAATGTATGTTTATGGTGGAATTGTATTGAAGTCCCCACAGACATAATCATGAGTTGTGTGTTCCCTTTTCCTTCCTTTTGCACCATGCTTTTGATTCTCTTTTTTCCTGTGGGTCATGGCATTTTCTGTTAAGCTCTTGTTTGTCTTCATGCACCGAATTAATCATGCCATGATTTTGGTATGCATGGATTTTTCAAATTTTCCTACTTAGGGAAAAACGAGCTAAGAAGATAAAAAAATTAAATAAGATCAGCATGCATGGATTAAGTTAAGTATCACAGAATAATTATTGCTTTTAATTGTCAGAAAATGTGGAGTTGTGTGTATGGCTGAAGAAGAAAAAGTTAAGAAAAGGTTACGTTGGCCATGGGATAAGGAGGGTTTGACACCTCATAGGGGACAAGGCATGCGTTAAATTCATTTTCAAATCAAACTTATTCCAATTAGTGACCGTAATCAATCACTTTTTGAGGTCAGATTTATAGTCATCAACTAACGGTGTGCCCTTAATGATTCTCTATATGTATTATATATCTTCATTTTTCAACAATTTCCTTTTATCTTTCTCTATTTGTATCCCTTGTGGAGTGTTCATCAGAAGATTCAGGATCCTCAATGTTTATTATATATTGCTTAGGATTGAAATAACATACTAACGTGTGCTTAATAGTATAAGAAAATTATTGTTAATTATTTGATTTTCAGGTGAAGTAATTTGTAAGTTATTATATTATCTAATCAATATTGGCCTTATATATTTGATGAGGATGTGGTCCAAAAGCACAATCCAATCAGCTACGGATTAACTTTATTATATTATATATAGCTATGGGTGGGAGACAAAACAGAACATTATGTCTTATTAAACACTAGATGATGTAGGATAATCATAGATCAATGCAATTAGTTCTATCTGACTTGGTCATCATTTATTTGTATAATAATGATCTTGTCAATGTAGCCTAAGTACTCATTATACATATATAAAGCTATTAGGTAATATTATACAGCGCAAGCTACACAGTTGGTGTTCATATTATATTACTATGGATATGGAGTATGGGCACTTATTATACAAAATCATTTTTCTCATTCATTCGATATTTGTATAATGAATAAAGTATATTTTTGTTTTAATTTTGTTTCAAAGATTTTTTAGTTACATTAAAGAGGAGTGTTAAGAATGAGTAAGTTTTGTAATTTGTAGTCATCAATTAGTTATTATTGATGTTTTTAATGGTATGAGATTTTATCCAATAGTATGAGATTATTCATTTTTCTTTTGTTTGACCAAATTTTAATAAAAATATTGCCCCTAATCTTTTTTATATTAAATATATTTCTGATGGTTAATTTTTTAAAAAATTTAGCACTAACTAAATATCAGTTTTACAAAAACTAGCAAACTTTAATATAAGCAAATTAGATAGAGTTGTCATATATTATTACTGAATCAGTTTTAAACATTTTGAAAATTTAGTCATTAAGAGTATATTTGATGTAAATAAAATTTTTTAATTTAAGAAAAAAATTGAAACAAAATAAAATTTAGAGATATTTTTAAATTTTTGACAAATTTCAAGTACAAAAAATATATTTTACTTTTGTATAAATTTTTATTTTTTACTTTTTATTAGTTATTTTAATATAAAAAATAAAAAAAATACTCAAATAAAGATAATCTACATAATATTATTCGTCCTTTCTGATATATGAGATAGAGATAAGAATAAGATAGATAATTGATATGTACAAGAAACGCTGTTCCTACTTACTAGCCCAAAACATGACTAATGTATATAATCCTCTAAAAAAATATGACTATGGTATATATAACATGTGAAAAATAACGTTGATGTGCAGTTTATCTATCATTTCCAGCTACATTTCTTGGATGATGTTCGAAGAAATTGAAGAAACTGACAAAAGAGCAGCTGTAGGTGCTTTTGCTATGGATCGGATCGGATTAAAATTATGCATTATTGTCCGAAGATGCTACACATCATATATATGTATGATAATAATATGAAGGTACAATATGCACGTTTTTAATTTGATCCCTAGCTAGCATAATATCTAAATTCTAAACGGTTCCCTATCATATAATATCTAAAATCACACTATTTTGTTAGTTCTATTAATAAGCATACACGAGTCACGGTATTTATTAATTGCCGACGATAATTCACAACCATTCCGTGAATAATTGAATATACATCATGATCTGTCGGTATGGTTTATATATAAGATTATATGAAGCTGTTGATGATTTAATTTGTTTCTAACTGAAGCATATAAATGTAATTTACCTCATACTCATAGGATTGTGCATGAAGATGATCCATTATGAAACTTGGATTCTTTATTTTGTAATAAATTAAGATGGTGATCGTTCTTAAATTCATGATGACTCTCACCGTAGAATAGTATATATACTACTATTTACGTAAGTATATATATTGTGTTTATTATTAGTTGCCACTTGCGTCCCTTGTATTGACGTCACAGTTTTGAAGACATAATACAAATTAATACGATGGAGAGATTTTTCATCAAAAACTACTATGCACACATGCTACTTTCTTATGTATTGATGATGATTCCTCAAAGTTAATAATAATAATAACAATAAAAATGTAATTGGCACATGTAATGAATTGAAGAAAGTTAACGAGTGTAGCTGGGGCCGGGCATGGTGTTTTTCTTAATGGTGTGACGAATGATGAGAAAAGGCATAATGATGGGAGCTTACCCCGGAAGCAAAAACACGATACACCGTTTGTTATGGCCCTTGCATGTGAAAAGTAACCACCATATACTATATGTATATTAAAATTAGTTATCAGTCACCAATATAACATATATGTTAAAATATAAATATATATACAGATTAAAAATAAATTAAACCACATATGTATTTATACAAAAATATATTGATGATTAATTTTAGTAGCTGATTTGTTGTCTACAATGATATTTTTGGAAAAGTGAAAAACCCTTTCTGATTCATGTCCTTCCTCGTTCGGTTCAAGTCAAACTAAGATTTCCATTGTTTCACTTGCGTGTATGTCTTTTCTTTTCTCTTAAATGATGGTTAAACTTTCAGCATGGTGGTTGCAACAAATTAAATAAAAAAGCAATAAAAGTAGCAGCTAAACAAAACATTTTCTGATGAATATATAAATATATATCTTCATTCAAATTGATCCCTACCACCACCTCCATATGTAGCTCATGATGATAATGCATCAAGGGCCAAAAGCTAGCTTTTTTCTCAATTCTCATCATATGTCATACTTTTAAGAGAATGCCATGCCATGCCAGCATATTTGTCCCACTATGCTTCCACCATATATAAATCATTATATGATAGTGGTGTACACCATATCATGATTGATCAGGCATGCATTGATTTACCCGTTTCATCCTCACCTTACTTTTATTTCCTTTTTGACTCACCTTATTATTGGTTTATTTAATTCCTATGCTGGGAAAAAAACACAATGCTTTCCTTCACCTTTGTTCTCCAAAAACCGGAACATATATATAAGGAGTTATTTAATTATCAAAATATTATTTGTATACATAAATCAACTACTAATATATTTGTGTATAAATATATATATATTATTTAATTATTTTTAATATATATTTATATTCTAAATTTTTAATATATATTTTATATTGATAATTAGTGATTGATTTTAGTATATATCTAATATAATTATTTAATTATATGCTTAAAAGTATAGTATTTATTGACACTTAATCTTCAATTTAAAATATAAAAAAGAAAAGTTTAAATGTTAGAGCATTACAATAATAACCAATCACAACAAAACTAAAAAATTAATGAGATATATATGAATATGCAGAAGATATATATATAAGATTGTTTTGAGTGTTTAGAGTAATATTTTCATGTATCTAGTCTCTGCAAGTTATGATAATTAATCTCACACATAAAATAAATATGTAAAAAGTAATTAGTGACTTAAGGAAGAACTAATAATTGAACGGTGATTATTCTCACATTTGAAGTCACATTATAGAAAAATATAGAGAGAGGCTAGTAGTTAGGTCAGTTACTTTATTTTTAGTTTTTTACAATTATAACCCCAATGGCCAAAACATACATAGGAGGCTACAACCTACAAGAGTGAGAGTCATGATCAAGTTAAAGTATACACTAATGACATCACTCAGATAATTAGCTTTAACACATAGGCTGTCTAAGTCTATTTACAAGTATGGGACACTAACAATAAGATATAGAGATATAAAATTATAAGATGAGATATATATAGATATTTAAATAAAAAAAATTATATTTAAAATATTAAATTAATATATTTTATGTCTTGATAAAAAAATATAAAATATTATTAAAAGATACCATTTATTGTTTATTTTTTTATTATTTTTATTAATCTTTTATAATTTGATTTTTATTATTATATTTTACTTCTAAAATTTTTAATGAAAACAAAATAAAAAATAAATTAAATTTTTATAATTTATTTAATTTATTACTAAATAAAATATAAAAATATTACTTTTTATATTTTATTTTTTATGCCTTATTCTTAGTATCTTATTTTGTCCTATTTTTATACTAAATAGAACCATATAGAACTAATCATAGAGATAAAATCACGAAAGAAAAAAAAGACTGTGCCTCAAGTATTGGCCATAGATCTATTATCTATGTATCCTAAATCATATTCATCATATTCACCTATCTTATTTCCTTCAACATATTCACCACCTAAACTCCAAATTATGAATCCATCTTCAAATATACTTATCATTTAGCCAAACAAGTTCATACCAAAAAATATATCTTTTCCCAGGGATGACATTATTCATCCCAAACCCAGTCACAACCACCACTCTAACCCAGGCCTTATCCTCTCTAGAGACCAATAAATTTTTTCAGAGAAAGTACATTCACTAATCCTCCTTCAAAAGATAAGGACATTAAAGAATGATCACCTGTCCCGAACTGGACAATTAATGCTCTCACTTTGAATGATCAATCAATTGTTGGAGAAATCACTGATGAATATACAAAAGAAACCACTAAAGATTCAGTTGAGTCTGTTGAATGGTTCAAAAAAATTATTTGGCAAACCTTTCAGTAATAGTTATGGTCAATCCAAAAGAAGAAGATAATAAACTAACAACTTCAGTTAATCCTCCACAAATAGATCTTTTGAAGTAAAAACTTCTAATAAATGGTTCATCTTTGATAATATTTTACTTTCAAGATACAGAGAAAGGTTGAATGAATTTGGTGCTTGGATTGAAACCAACATGAATAATCTAAATCTTTCAAGCAACAAGTCCTTGCATACTTCATAAATTAAATGACTGACAATCTTCGTGAATGGGTTAACAACCTTTCTGAATATGAAAGACTTCAACTCATCAATAGTACTTTTTCTCAGTTTTTGGGAGTATTACACCAAGAGTTCCTAGGAGATATTACAATCATTCAGAAAAGAAACTTCCAAGAGTATTTTGAAATGAAATGATGCTCACTCAACAGGAAAGACTTAGAAAAGCATTACAAGAGGATGGCTACTAAATATTATCTTCTTAGAGAAAATAGTAATCCACCCCTCAAACAAGTCTTCATGGCATCCTTGCCAGATGAACTCAAACCAAAACTACAGCGAATGATGATGACTCTTCGTAAAGAAGTAGCTACCACCACCATGGAAGAAATATACCAACTAACTCTAGTTGCCTTAGATAAGCTATGTAAACAGCAACAAATGTTTAAAAGGCTCACTCAAAATTCAAGCAAACTCAAAAGAACATGCAGTAAATCCTATCTGAAGATCAAATGTAAAGAACACAGCATGTGTGAGTGCAAGCCAAAACAAAAACACATTGCAGCAACAATGCAAGACGTTTCAACATAAGACATTCAGAAAAGGTAGAAGAAAGCAAAGACTTTTCCGTTATTTCAAAAGAAAAAAAAACATCCATAGCAAGAAGACAAACAAATGCTTTATTTGTGAAAAACAATGTCATTTTGCTAAATCATGTCCCAACAAGACAAAGAAAAAAAAATACTTTAGTCTTTAATGGATGCAGCGTCCATAAAAGATGAAGAAGATCTTGAATCAGTACTTGAAGAGTAAGAAGACAAAGATGGTGATACCCAATATGTTTTTCAAAACTCTTATCCAAAAGAAAGCAGCTCAAAAGATTATTTTTCATCAGAAGATCAGTC
Organism: Arachis hypogaea; assembly: GCF_003086295.3. Lineage (NCBI taxonomy): Eukaryota > Viridiplantae > Streptophyta > Magnoliopsida > Fabales > Fabaceae > Arachis > Arachis hypogaea. The sequence goes on from NC_092048.1 coordinate 143,819,369, forward strand.
TTTACAATATCTTCCATTACTACAATGATTCCTAAAGGACTGAAAATTTCGAAAGAATGACTTGGATATCTTAGGTCCTTGGGAATAAAGCGGATTAATGGTACCCCTCGACCCCATTTTATTTAAAGATCAAGACTTCTAAATATGACAAACCATTGAAAGCTATTGCATTGATGGATACTGGATCATGTGCCACCATTCTAAATCCACATGTTTACCCGCAGAAATGTGGGCACCTTTTCATAAAAAAATTTCAGTAGCTAATAAAGAAGTCTTCACCATTGATCTAATTTCTAGAAAATCCATAGGATTTGAAATATTTGCAGGCCAGACTACTTGGTTCAGGGTATTGAAAAGTTATCTCCTAAAAAAGGATGTCTTGTTTGAATTTGATGCTTTTTATCGAATCCATGGACCACAAATCAAGCCCACTAGGTTGAGTTACAAAAGATAGTTCTTACCTTAAATAGGGATACAAAGCATCTTTGAGATTCAAGAAGCTCCAGAAGAATATAAGGAGATCCAACAACAACTCCTCAATACTTGTTGCGACAGTCATGATCAATTCAACCACCCTGCATCTTTGTGAAAAAATCCAAATTTGTACGTTCGTCTTCCTTTCAAAAGGAATGAGGACATTGACCCAACTAAGGCCACCCACTCCGGATGAATCCTGAAGATCTCAAATTAGCAAGAGTTGAATGTGCAACTCTTCTTGTCCAAAGACTCATTGAATCAACCAATTCTAATTGGCATGTCAGCTTTTATGTTGAGAAAAGAGCTGAGCAAAATAGAGAAAAAAAGAGGCTCATTATGATTACAAGCCGCTCAATGTCTTTTTGCAAGACGATAACTTCCTTTACTAAGAATTCCAGTTATCACACAAAGGCTAAGTGAGACAAAAATAATCAGCAAATTTGATCTAAAAATTGGATTTTAGAAAACTGGACTCCATCCTGAAGATAGATACAAAACAGCCTTCTATATTTCTGAAGTCCAATATTAGTGGACAGTAATGCCATTTGAACTCAAAGTGGCCCCATCTCTCATCCAAAAAATAATGATCAAGATCTTAGAGCTCATTTTACATTCCACACTCATTTACATTGATGACATTCTACTGTTCTAAAAAATAATGAAGCCCATAAGACATTCCTAGCCCAATTCACTCAAATCATAGAAGAGCAGAGAATCATGCTGTCATAAAAAAAGAGTTTTATTGCCCAAACAAAAATTTAGTTCTTCATGATAGTTTTTCAAGACGTATTTTTCAACCAGTGAATCATATTGCTAAAGAATTTATCCATTTCCCTTATGAAAACATGATCGTCAAACATGTTCAATAATTCTTAGGAATTATAAACTACATCAAAGACTTTATTCTAGATGTGACCAGACACACCAGCCAACTGTCAAAACTCTTGAAAAAGAAACTCCCACCATAGAGACTTAAATAGACTCCCAAAATTTGAAGAAAATAACACAAGACCCTCCTCCTTTAAAGATTTCTAGCACAGGAACAAAGATACTAAAAAGATGCCAGTGACGAATTCTGGGGAGCTGTGTTACTTGAAGAAACTAATGGAACAAGATATTACTGTGCGCATGCTAGCGGACAGTTCAAAGAATCAGAAAAACACTACCATATGCCACTTACAAAGAAATCCTTGCTGTCAAGTGTGGATAGAAAAATTCAATTTTCACATCAGTTCCTATTATTTCACTATGGAAATGGATAACATCTCTTTTCCATCAATGCTGGAAATCAAGAAAAAGATTCTGCCAGACTCTCAGCTCTTGCGATGAAAAGACTGGTTCTCCCGTTATAAATTTAAGGTAAAACACATAGAGGACATGAAGACACTCTTGCTGATTTTCTTTCTAGACCTATCAAAGAACTAATCCTGAAACTAGTCATTTACATCTGCACAATGAATATCCACTTATTAGTCTCTACTCCTTCTATCAAAGACAAAAGAAATCAATCCTCACCATCATCTGCCATCTTATCACCAAAAACCATTTTCCTCCACAAAAAAAATTCATCCAATATTCTCATTTACAACAGTATGGTTTGAAAGCCACTACTGTTGAACAGTATATAACTCTGAAAATTCCGCAAAAACTCATCCAAAAATTATCAAGTCTAAGGCTACACCCATTTACATCTAGGAGCAGTTAGGCTTGTTCTAACTCTTCATGGAAAAAGATCTCTTTCTGTAACAGCCAATGTTACTCTTTTAGATAGTACTTTCAAGGATTATCAATATGCCTTGATTGGAGTTTGTCACTATCTTTCAAACGAAGTGTTATTCTTACTATTACTCCAATTTCACCATGAGGTTATCAGACCAACGATACCTTATAGATTGAAGATTCAAATACAGCTAGTTGAAGTAATCCAATACTCCAATGCTGAACAGGTTACTTTGCACCACCAAGTCCTCTACAGAGTCTAAGATCATGCTCTTGATCTCAATCTCCCAAACACTACAGGAGAAACATTATGCATGTTCACTAATAATGTCAGAGGACCAGCAATTATAAACATTCTAAGGATGATCACCACTGAAGAACTTCTTCTATTATTCATTGGAATGGATTATGATTATGAGAAAGCCTTTTCCAAGGAACATGTTGATATTCATACTACAGCTCCACCAACTCTTACCCACAATAGTGATGGAACAGTGACTATTGTTTTCAGAAACTAGAGTAGTCAAACAAACTCTCCTGCGAGGATCATCTTTCAGTAGGATTAATATATCTCTCCAGTTCGAGTACAAATACTCACAATCAAGATGATTCGCCGGTGCATTTCTATGAAACAGAAGACTTGTCTATGTTTCTCATATTAATGGCCATTTCATTTGATCCCTCTATGTATGACCCTGATTGTGACTGTGCTGAGCAATGAAGTGACACAGATGATGATGAAATGTCCATGTTTAGTAAGTTCTTCTTACTTGCTTTGACTAGTTCCACCTTCTTCCTCATATTAAACCTGAGGCTCTGATACCACAGAGTGGATCTTCAGTACTTCAGGAGATCGATGCTACAACACCATCATGTTATCCCTATCCATCACCATATCAGTTGAGATTTAAAGGTCCGAGCAAAATTTGATGTTATAAGATAGAGTCCTTTTTTCACTATGAAAAATTCCTGTGATCCTATCTATGCCATATTCTGATGACAGGATTCTCTAAAAAAGACAAGTCCAGAGCATACTTAATGACACTAGATAAGGAGGAAGGAAATAATACTAGTTAGCTTTCAGAGAGAGAATAGAGATTTAGAAATTTTTGAGATAGGAAAGGATGAGTATATTACATGTTACAACTGAGATAAGCCTCTCTTTTATAGAGGTCTCTGATCGACAATCATATCTTATAGAATTTAAACAAGCCTATTATACAATGCCAACTGGAAGATAAGGATAAGCATTATCTTCTTTGACTTAGTTTGATAAGTGATAGTGGCTCGTGTCTGAGAATCTTCTGGAACATGATGAATTCTACTAATTGATCAATCTTATTCGCATGATTTTTTTTAGATTAGAGAATAAATGATCTACGCCTTAGTAAAGTAGAATGATATATGAACTCAGAAGAGGTTAAAAATGATGAAATGTGCATGTTTAATGAATAATTTTTTAAAAAAAAATTTTTGGTTCTCTCCTATTTTTAAAAAGAAGTACAAATATAAATTTTAACC